>NW_028277171.1:6060606-6363636 GCF_051122295.1 Plectrocnemia conspersa
AAGGCTACTGAGAATCGATGATGAAATGCGTACATGCTTATCAAATTTTGAACCACGATTCGAATTGATTTGCTCACGAAAGCAAGCACATCCAACTCATTGATGAAGAATATCTTTTTTGTGTTTTAAAAATTAATTTATATTGATAATAAGAGTTATTTTGAAAAATAAATTTGATTTCTGATTAAATTTTTTCGTCATTTCTCTGAAATTCATACGTTGGTGTAAACAGGTGTGTCGCGAAAATTCTTGATTTCTTTTACTGTGTCGTGGGCCAAAAAAGTTTGGGAATCACTGGTGTATATGCATAACAAATCTTACGTTTAGTCGTTTATTTTAAATATGTTTTAAATATGCAGCTGTTAATTGTTTGGTTTTAAGTTTTGGCTTGTTGCAAAAATCATAATAACTTTTAGTAACCGCAAGAGAGAAATTTAAAGTTTGTCTATATAAATCGATGAAACGCTCTTATTGGGCATATTATTTGAACCACCTCTCTATTAACAATCAAAGAACTTATCTGGAATGTTATATAGCATTCACCTTATTCTCCTGACCGTGATCCTTCCGACTACGATGTAGAAGTAAAAAAATCAAAATTAAGACGAAAAATTCTATTGGAATACTTTGAAAGCCTTCGACAATGCTAATAAAATTTAAAAATGACTAAATGGTGGGGGGCGAATATATTTTTAGAGAAAATTTATGAAAATTTATGAAGTGATTTTTTGTTTCATTAAAAAATATTATATATTTTAAAAAATTAAATAGTTTTTTATATTATGTTTGAGTGTCTGGTATCGCACACTCTTCAGCTTTGGTACCTCATGGTAGTAAGAAACGACAGCTATTTATCATTAATTGTTTAGGATCCCATAGTTTGTGTTTTATTTAATTTAATAAAAGTAACAAACAAAGATTAGTGTTTATTTTCGAAAATGAAAAAAATGTGTAGTCACGTTCGAGTCGGCAAATCAACGCTGAGCATTATTAAAAAAAATGTAATGCCGACAAAAGGAATAGAAATATGATTATCTGTCATTCTGATCCTGAAATCGACGTCAAGCCTTTGTGCGGCCCGTCATATAATTTATATTTAATAAGAGCTGCGATATTTTTATCCGCCCGCTACGCAGCGACCCCCTCAAATATATACATAATAAAACAGACAAGGCAGTCAGGAAAATCTAAAAAAAATACATAACGTATATACGTTATTTAACGTGGAAAAAAGGTAGATGGCCCCCGTTAAAAATGCAGGGCCGGTGCCGGTGGCGCTCGCATTAATTTGCTCTCAGTTTTCGTTTTCGGCGCCGAAATACCTCCGCGCTAATATTGACTCGTTCCATAATTCACTTTGCTTAATACAATTCTTGTAAATGAAAAAGTTTTAAGGTCTATTTGTTTGAGATTATAAGGGAAGAAAAAAGAAAACGAAAGAATACGGCCGCTTAAAATGCGAAAATCCGGCCGAATCCGAAACGACGAGTGCAAAACTTTGCGCGCGGCCCGTGATTAATTACGTTGTTGGGATGATCTCCTTTTTGTGGATATATTTTTTTCATTATGTAATTCTTCTTCTCAAAGTACGTGACGTTGGAAATGGAGACGGAGACTTTTTCTATCGCCCAGGTGAACTTCTAACATCGCACTTTTTAAATAAAATTTGTAGGACTTGTTTTTATATACATGATATACTAATATAATTTTAGATATAAGCAAAAATAAGATATAAAGATTTAAATATATTTTTTACAATTCCTGTCTCAAAACATCGTCCAACGATTGTGGTAAAAGATTTTTTTAAAACCATAAATAATTTTAAAGATGGATACTGGTTTATAACTATATTCATGTTAACAATTAGTTATTAGCTACAATTTTATTAAAATAAAAATATAAAGCTAAACGTTTGCGATTATAATTTAAGGGAAAAATTAAAAAACCTTTTACAATTTAAGCGATAGAAAAATAAAAATACAGGAAACCAAAAAAAGACAATAAATTAAGTAATAATTTCAGTAAATATCATTAAAGAACTAGAATTATTGATATTTTGTCTTTAGCCTCGAAAGCAATATATGCTTGTATTTAAATTTATGGTTAGACTAGTGGGTTATTGTGAGTTCACAAAATAGTTTTATAATATTTTCTGGTATGAAAATTGTTGGTATTTGAAGGCTAGTGTGAATTTTTTTAAGATTGATAAAAAAAGGCGTATTAAATAATATTTTTATAGCTATGTTTTAAATGAGTTTTAATTTAAAAAAAATAGTATGTCCTACTCCACACTGGATAGGCATATGTTAAAATGGGTCTAATTATTTTTTTATAGATTAAAATTTTATTTTGCATATTTAGTGCGCGCGCTTTTTCTATTAAATATCAGAATAAGGACCGCAATGCTGGCAAGCCCTTTATAGCAAAGTTCCAAAATATGTTTATTAAATTTAATAAGCGTACAGATAGAAAAAAAATTGTATAGTTTATGAATCAAACCGTCATGCCATATATTCTTGAAAGCTTTTTCTATATCTAACATTAAAAGACCCGTTCTCCTTTTAATATTAAAATGATCGCATATGTGCGATATAAAAATTTTTAAACATTCTTAAACTGAAAAATTTTATTTTAAAATTGTATTAGAATCAGTCAGCATATAATAATTATTGAAGGAAATCAAACCGAAAATATGTCAATACAGAGAGGTGTCAGACTTTCTTCTACTCTTTTCAATTTATACTCCGAAACCAAATTCAAAGAAGAACTTTTTCCAGTCATTATTCAACGTAGAAATATAAAATACTTCAGCCAATAATCAGAAAAATGTATAGGAAAAAATTCTTTGTTGCGAAACATACGCTTATGAACGGATATGACAGCCGAATAAGTGTTTCATATAGCCAAGAATACTTGGAACTTAACAACGTCTAGAATTGCACATGACATCAGATAAGCAGTAAACCAAATAAGAAAGCTCTAATTGAAGTTAATGATGACATCGTAGGACTAGTACTATGAATGAAAGTAAGCAATTAAGCCCTGTGTATCTGCTTTTATACACAAGGCCACATTGGAGAGATTTTGTATTCACCCATCTCAAATGCTCCAACGACCAATTAAAATGAACTTTTTATTAATAATAAGTTTTATATTGCATTTGACAATTTTTATAAATTTTTAAACATATTGAGATTTTTGATATTTAATCAAATCAAAAACAGGATTCAGAGTGAAATTGACACAAAATACACAATAGCACTTGTATCACTAAAAAGCATAACACAAAAATCTGTCGATACGATATTTAATAGCACTATAGAGGTCCTTAACGGCTATTTAAATCCGTTCATTGTCACGTACGGTCTGCACTGAGCGCTCTTCAGCTCGCTTAAGCTCTATGAAGCGATATGACAAAAGCCTATGAATATGAACGGAGATCGATCTTTCACTATTTTGAGGTACCCCAGATAGTTATATATTCACATATATATAACTGAAGAAATAGTAAATAAAAAACAGTATGTTTATATAATATTTTTTTAAATTTGATTTAATGTAAATGATTGTGTTAAAAAATAATAGCAATATACTGAAGAGTACGAACATATTTTGTGCTAACAATATTTTATTTTAATCTTAATAAAAAATATTGAGAGCCTTTGAATTGATACAAAAAAATCACAAAAGCCTAATTTATATAAAAAAAATATATAAAATTAATTAACGATATTTAAAAATCTAAGCAATAAATATTGATTATTTACATCATTGCGACAACATAACTATATTTTTGAGTTAATTAAAATTGAATTAAATATTCAGCTTCTAATAGATTAAATTTATTTTATCGTTATCATTGTAATTAAAAATAAGTTAACGTAATTTACGAAATAATGTTCATGTTAAAATATGATAACACAGACTATTTAAAAATTAAAACAACTATTTATATAAAAAAACTAAATAGGATATATTAAGTCGTTTATGTTTTGTGAAAAGAAAATTATAATTCAATTATATTTATATGTGTTTTATATATTTAATGTAATAATTTTGTCGAATATCCGCAAGATGTCATAGCATAATGTTACTATTATATAAAACACTATCCTAAAATTCCTCCAATAAAATGTAATCGATTCTTATCGAATAAATTACATTATTTATTTATTATCTTAGTAAGCTTTTTTTGTAGCTTTTACTGAAAAAATAAGCGACCTACTATGTTAGGAATTTAGTATTATTTTCATGGTTCGAATCGAACATTTTTACAATATTTGTTTACAGACTTTAGCATAAAAAAATTGCCATAAACGTGATATTAATTCGATTTACACTAGGCGTATCGCGTTAGTGTCATCGTCAAAGCGACTATGATATGTAACTTAATATGACACTGAATGATACGTGTAGAAAACATATTAATTTTTGTAATTTTATCTGCTCGTTCTTGATACGATTGCTTCGTGTATATGTATGTTGAGTTTTATTTATTTATCACAAATATAAAAATAGTATTGCTCTTTACGTATCGTCTGAACAAAACAGATTATGATATTATTTGTATCGTGTTAATAATATCGAAATTTCGTATCTTTAACAATAAAAAAAAATAAGACTGAAAATCTCTAAAATACTGTATTGTGCTTACACTTTTTTAAATGGACATCGAAAATTTGCCAATTTTTAAGAGCAAATTAAACGCGTAAAGTTCAATCTACTATACTTTCACTACTTAATAATAAAAAATCAAGTAAAAGGCACAGGGATATCACTACCAAGAGCATCTAAATCCAATGTATTTGAAGTTATGATATAAAAAAATTATCATGAATGAATAAATGACGAAAAAGAAGTACTGGTTTATGTTTGATTGTAATAAAATTTCAAAAGCGGTCGTAATTAAGTCTCGCACATTTTTTTAATGCGAACGTATTTAATTTACTTTGCACGAGACAAATAAACATTCGAGCAGAGCTGAGGAGCGCAAATGTAAAATGAAAATAAAAAACAAATATAAAAAACGGCTTACTGTTGCATCCCAAAGACCAATCTTTGGAAAAATACAAAAGCCGACCGTACAAACAGCAAACGTCAAAGCTTTCGCAACGAGATCTCGTTTCTGGGTTTTTGTTTTCGCGTCTTTCGAACCGAAGCGAGAGCGATGCTTTATTCTAGCAATAAAAATTGATGCCGTTCTTAAACATTCGAAGACATCAAAGGGCGCACAAAGTATATACATGGGTACACACTTCGGAGGGCTTTCGCTTAAAAAATATTAGCACATGTGCTACGAAGGAACGCAATACGCCGTAACGACTGTCGTTTGTGTCTGATGCTCGTTTGTACTGAGACAAAGCTAAACGAAAATGTTTCGAGTAAATACTTTAGAATAATCTGCAAATAATAGTAATTTATTTATATAAATTAAATTGAGAACATCGTTACATTTTTTCAATACGTTAAGATATTAAAATATAATATATAAGAATAAAATAGTCATGAAATAATAAAATGAAATGATTCGAACCGGACAAGTTCCTCTAACTAATATTAAATAAATAAATTTACAATTCCATTGTACTATCGCGCATCTTTTCCACACAAAAAGTAGTGTTTTCGGCGATTACGAGTGATGTCTCGGGACGGATGTTCTAATAGGTGGTCCATAAAATATTAAAAATTTGTTTAGACTTTATATTTGAGACGTGTTAGTCTATCTTTTCATTTGTTAGATATGCTAAATTATATTGAATTGTTTATAACCCTCGATATTATAGATCTTGATCAAAAAAATCTGCGGGTTAAAGCGTCACAGATAACACAAAAGACGGATCGTCAAAGTAAAACGCGTTCCTTCTAGCAAGGCCAAGCATCATGCAATATTTTTTTAAATATGTCGTTTACGTATAAATATAACCTCCATGTGCTCTCAAAAATGATACCGAAATATTTAGACATAACGTTTCTACTGTGTATTCATAATCTACAACATTATCTGTGCAACCGAGCTTCAAACATATTGTTTACTTAAAACGATTACGAGTCTATCAAAATGTATTACCCTCAATTCACCGCCAGCAATTCACCTTCAGCAATTAATCGCAAGCAGCTTACTGCCATGCCAATATATGGCCTATAAATGATCGCTAGCATAATTTACCGTCTATAAGCAATAATTTGTGTTTGTTCAAATCATAAAAAAAATTCTGCCTTTAAACTATAATTTTTATATTTTTATAATTCTATGAACTATGAGGTAATAGTACAAAAAATAAGAAATAGATATATGCAAATATGTAATTAAATAGGCAGATTATTTATTTGTATTAAATCTTCTGTTAATACCTGAAGGCATTACAACGGGGTAAATCTGTACCAACTGAGTAAGTCAATCAGATATAATTAGTCTGGTAATTAATACTTATCCACAAGTATTAAAACCACCAGACTGAAAGTCTGGGAATTAGTGACATCTATATTAATAATTATAAATCATAATGTGTAATATAATTTATAACCAATGGATATCACTGCAGCTGGGGCCGGTTTTTTCTGAGGTTTCGAACCCGCAACGTTAGAGTTATTAGTTTGAGACGTTACAGACTACGCTATTCCGTCCTAGCGTTCTTATGTATTTTAATAGTTACATTTATCACAAAAATAGTAAAAAATACACTATTTAAACAATAAGTAGGTATTAAATAATACAATATACACAATAGTTTAGTTTTAAACGTAGCGTATAAATTTCATGTTTAGCTGCACTTAATTCTAAAAAAAACACCAATATAAAATCATAATTTGTGAAATATAACCAAAGATTTTACATACATTATATGTATTGCTTGGCGATAAAATTATGCTAGTGGTCATCTGTAGGCAACATACTTTTTTTTATGCGATCAATTTATACGGTGGTAAAATTCCAGCGATTTATTGCTAGCGGTAAATTGCTGGTGGTGAATTGTAGGCGATAAATTTTCCATACCCCACTACTTTATTTTTATTTCTATATTTTTTCAGATTTTGTCACTCTTTTGGTAAAAGACAGGACCAAACCATGCTTTTTAGACTAAACCAGTCTATGCTTGAAACAAATATTCAAATGCTTTCCAACAGAAAACAGACACAAATCAGCCATTAAAGGTTTGTTAATTGTAACATTAACAATATTTTTATTAGGCCTGTATTTTATTATGTGTGTTTCTTGTAGATACGCGTCTGGATGACTGAGAGGGAGTTTAAAAAATTAAGATAGAAATAAGAAGAAATTGTATTTGATTAAACATATTCCGTACATAAAATTAATATATAATATAATATGATTCTTCAGTTTTCAAAATATTCAGTTTCAAAATATTCAGTTTTCTTGAGTGCGGTCTTATGTTGGTACCCACACCTGTTCTAAGCTATAGTTGATGAACAATTTGTCACATTTTTTATAATTAGTGGTGACTTTTGTCAATTTTTAAAGATCAAGAAAGAGTTTAAAAGAGCAACAACTTTACGAATTCGTAATTGAATAATGGAAATTCAGTAAAAAATATATAAACAAAGCAAAATATATAATAAAAATTAGAATAACGATTATAAAAACATCGTTATTTAATAAAGGCATTCCGTTGTAAAACGATATGCAATTCAAAGCAAATTACGAAGTTCAGCTGCAACATAAAAAAAATCTATATTGTTTGCAAAAGGAACTGTTATTTGATTTCTAAAAAGCTACACGTGTAAATCTAAATTTCTCTATATTCAGAATCATGTGTGTTTATCAAATTAGGAAGATTGCTATATATTGATGAAATAGCTTAGAAAAAAAAATATTAATTCAATTTTGAATTTGTATAGCATTATGCTGATAATAATTATACTTCTATTGTAATCGTTTCGTAGAAGCGAATTCCTACAATATTTATCGTAACAGTTTACGAACAATGTAATATGCCTCACTCATAAAAGTCTCAAAATTGTGGATCAGACTTTAGCGAATGAATAAAATTGCAAGTAACGTATGTGAATCATTGATATGACATTAATGTGACATCATTGTGTGTAAAAGGTCATATTTCCAAGAGGAACGCGAAATGATGAATATAACCGCATTTTTCTATTGTCACGGTTCACTTGCACAGCGACATTAAAATGACGAAGCATGACGTATATTTTATGTGGTAAAAAAATACTATGTTGGAAACAACGGATCGTGTTTCACTTCTATATCGAGTTACAGCGAAACGCAAAAGTTTGGAATGTAATTAAGTAGATATAATATATGTTTACGGTATTGAATTACAAAAATCTAGATTGATGTTTTTTAATTTAAAAAAATATCCGTATCACTGCTTTGTAATTTAAATAGCTTAAGGAAAATCATGAGAATTGACTAAATATTTGATTAATAAAAACTTTGAGTAACAGCCCACTCAGAAATATTATCTATGCATAGTATAATATAAGTCTATGACACAAACCCTTTGACGGCGCGTGCCTACAATTCCATATTTAATTATCCGAGTACCAACATCATAAATTAATTAACATTCCCATTGATAAGTCCATAAGTCTAGCGAGGTAAAAAGCATGACAGGCGTTCCTTTGTGGTGATTCGTTAGCGACTGGTGTGGTAATTAGATACGCGTTTGTGGGAAGCGCGTTTCTGTTTGCCATTGTCGTGCAGTGGTAAGCGAATACGAGCAGGAGCTTTGCTTCGGTGGTGTTACAGGACATCGTTCCATAAGACTCTTTAAACATTAAATTCAATTCCAGACGTGTTTTTGAAACCGAGTCTGTCAAATATTGACATTGTTATGGCAGCAGACGGAAGATAACTAAGCGCTTTTGAATGTTGTAGCATAAAGACCTATTATTTTATAGCATGCATTCTCCGGTTAAAATCTAAAATATGTACAATAAAAATATCCTTAAGATTTGACAGACAACGAACAAAGGGACGAAAAGCAGCTGCCGATATGGCTTCAACATCGCCAAGTAATCTCAACGATGTTATAAATTAGAGATACTTAATTTGATTTTATATAACATTTTTTATTAGTCGTTTATTATTACCATATCTGTCATGTCTGGCAGGTATGTCAAATGGTCTAAATCGTTTAAGTCACCATATTTACAGTCAAGTAATTTGACATGGTTGCTATGTTTTTTATTTTTCATTTAAAATTTTATATTCCAAAAAAATAATTTTGCGTTTTAATGGACGGACAAAGTTATGAATGAGATCGGCGAACAAGGCACCACCGATCGTCGTCCCCGTCGTGGTCAACCATATGTCACTTTCGCCGCCGCCACTTCAGTGTTGCCAGAGCGTCACCTACCTTGTGACAAAATAAATCGGCCCCCCACAACGTTATTTGCGTATTATGCGTCAATTCCCATTATTCGCAGTCACTTGAATCAAAAACCAACATGAAAAGTAATTTGATGGTATGTGATATGAAATTGTTAATTATGAATATGGAGAGGCCCAATTGCGGCGTTTCGATATGTTGAATCAAACTGTTTGGTAATTAGTATATTGTGTGTACTGGGAAGTTGTTCAAGTCAACATCCTCTCGGCGGCGCGCCGCATCCTCCCTTCGCGGAAGCATCGTCAGGGTGGTTTATTATCCGTCAAAACAAAACTGCGTAACGCGACACCGATCCCATTGTGTCACTAATTATTCTATACGCGACGGAATCTTTTGTGTAACGTCACGCCGCTGTCGTAACCCTTTCACTCGCAGACGATACTTTGGTTACACACATACTACGTACTATATTCGTTGCTACGTACGTGAATACATTGTTATTTTTAAGATAATTATTCTACGCATTCGCTTGCAGGCAAAGAAGTCCTTGGCGGAACTGGCAAGCTTTCAGAAAGCCTCTTGACGCGTAAAAAATAAATTCAAGTCTCGATTTTTTACCTCTCGCCTACGAAGTGTAATTTATCATCGCCACTTAATTATAACATCGTGTTATAAGGACCTTACACGATTAATCAAGGAAAGGTGACGCTCTTCATATAGAAGTCAGTCGACAATATTGAAAAGCATGTAAATATATCATAAACTATAAAAATATTCCAAAAAATTAACAACAACATAAGCTAAAAATAATGATGGAATGAAGACCTTACATATGATATGTGAAATACTTAGGATATGGAAATAGTGTAACAATAGATGGAATTAATTTTGATTATCTACCAGATCATCTATAGATCGAGCACATTAATAGATTTAGTATTTACCAACAGCAAAAGAATTTATTGTAAAGTAAAATCAACCCTAAGAATAACTGACCATTCTATTGTATATATTTATATAGAAAAACATGATGAACTTAAGGTAAAAAAAAAACAAAAAAAATTGATGTAATTAAAAAAATTAATTTTAATAAATTAAGATTAGAATTACAAAAATGTGACTGGAATGTAGATAATATGGATGTTAATATGATATGGAACAAAATTTATAAGAATATAGTAGATTGTAAAACAAAAAGTCAATATAATTTTTAAAAGGAATATCGTTACAACCCAAAACCGTGGTTTAATGATGATGTTAAAAATGCTATAAAAAAAAGAGATGAGTCATACAAAATTTTTCAAATAATAAACACAGAACAAATAGAATATAAAGTCTTTAATGAAACATGGAAAACATACACACAATGTAGAAATATGGCAGTCAAAGTATTAAGAATGGCTAAAAAGAAATGGTATGAAAAATTGATAGATGAAATACAAAATGAACCAAATAAGATGTGGAAATCAATAAAACAATTAATTAATCCAACTCAGAAAAACGACATAATAAAAATGATAATTAATGGAAATACATATCAAGATCCTTATATAATGGCAGAAAAAATGAGTACATATTACATTGAGAGCATAGAAGAAATTGTGAATTCAATACCTAGGCTTAGTAATTTAGAACAATATAATAATAAAGCAATAATTGTAAAATTTAGTAAATTTAAATCAGTATCATTAGATGAAATTCATAACATAATATGTAAATTTAAAAAAGGAACTAGTACTGATGAACTAGATATAAATATAATTAAAGAAACTTGGGAAATAATAGTAACTTAAATTATTTAATAAATAAAGCACTGTCCTTTGGAGAAATGCCTGAAAATTTAAAGATTGCTACTATTGTACCTATACCTAAAATAAAAATAGTAAAAAAGTTGAAGAAATGAGACCAATCAACATGCTACCGCGTATAGAAAAAATAATAGAAGAAGTAGCAATCAAACAATTAAAGGAATTTATTACTTCTCAAAACATAATATGTGAACAACAATCGGGATTCAAAGAAAAACATTCCACTGAAACTGCATTACAAGTAGTGATAAATGATTGGTTGTTGGCTAAGGATACAAACAAAATCATTGGAGCAGTTTTCTTGGATTTCAAGAGTGCCTTCGAAACAATAGACAGAAAAATAATGTTAAAGAAATTGAAGAATATAGGTATAAGTGATATAGTTTTAAGATGGTTTAATAATTATTTACATAAAAGAAAACAAAAAGTTAAAGTAAATTATGTATATTCTGAAGAGAAATTAGTGTCATATGGAGTACCACAAGGGTCTAAATTGGGATCATTGTTATTTGTATTGTATATAAATGATATAGTTAATAACGTGAAAAAGTGTAAAATTCATCTTTTCGCGGATGACACATTAATGTATTGCATAAGTGATAATATTAAAGAAATTGTAAATAATGTAAATAATGAATTTAGTATATTAGAAATATGGTTAAAGAATAATGTACTTAAATTAAATGAGAATAAAACTAAATGTATGTTTATTAATTATAAAAATGTGTTAGATAATAATATCAAAATAGTAATAAATAACTCTAGTATAAAAATAGTGGATAGTATAAAATATTTAGGAGTAATTGTTGATACAAAATTAAATTTAAAAAAGAACATTGTAATTACAAATAAAAAAATTAGTAGAAAAATAGGTTTATTATCTAGAATAAGAAATATATTAAGTATAAATACAAAAAAAAAAATTTACAATACCCATTTCAATTATTGTGCAACAATATTAAATATGTTAAATAAATTAGACAAACAAATGTTGCAAAAATTACAAAATAGGGCAATGAGAGTAATCTTAAATAAAAATAGATTAACTAGTTGTAAAAGTATGATTGATAGATTAGAATGGTTGAATGTTCAAGAAATATTGAGTATGAATGTTTTAGTATTTATATATAAGTTAGAAAATAATATGTTAGCAGAGTATTTTAATAATTATTTAATAAGAAATAGTGATGTACATAAATATAATACTAGAAATAGAGAAAATTTAAAGATAGATAAGTATAAGAAAACGAGTACGGCTAGGGGAGTTATGTACGGAGGTTTTGATTTGTATAATAGTGTTCCAAGAATAATCCGAAAAAGCAAAAATATAACGGGCTTCCTAAATGGAATTAAAAAACACCTTCGTACATATAGAAATAATTTATAATATTAAGTCTTAATAGTGTATATTTTTATTTTCTGTTGTGTATTTTTTACATATTTTTTATATATGTTTATATACTTAAAGTTGTTTGATGTAAAGATAATACCATGAATACAAAAATATATTAATCCTTGAAGAACTTTCCCAACATACTGCTGAACCCATTTTGCAATACAATTCTGCGCCATGCCATAGAGCTCGTTCTGTGAGTTCAATTATAATTTTTTCTTTCAAACTTTACTTAAAGAATTATTGGGAATGACATCATTAACATGGCCAGGAAACAGCCGCGACCTGAACGCAATTGAAAATTTGAGACAATCATAAAAGAACAATTAAGAAAAAACAATAAAAAAATTTAGACAAGCTGAAAAATCATATCAATAAAGTGTGGGAAAAAAAATATCGATTATAAAATAATTGAAAATCTGTATTTATCGATACCGAGCATAATACAATAATTTATAAAAAATAAATATGAAATTACGTCAAAATAATTTTCTTAAGATCTTATAAAAGTGTTTTATTTACAAGCTTTTAATTTGATATTGATTTTTATGAATAGAACCAAAAAAATGGATCGGGCGCACGTGTTGAGTTAGAGGCTCGCCATTACGCACTTGCTGGGGCGACAAAAAAAAACACTTTACCCAGAATTGACGCAATTATATCATACTAATAATACAAAAATGCATCAAAGTTGATTAAATAATAAAAATACGTATAAGAACCAACATGGCAAGTTGGGGTTTACGCTCAGCAATGATACGGATTTACTATTTTTTTTATTATTTAAAGCATATCACGCAACGTAAACTTATAGTCTAGTACAGATTTATAGTCGAGTACAGGTCAAGAAAAAACTCTTTAATCTGACTGGGATAGTCTACTTTTTAGGTGATTCATTCCCGAAAGGGAAAAAATATGAATGAATAAAGAGTTACCATCGATCAAAATAGTGACGATTTGATCATTTAAGTTATCTATATAGTCCTTTTAAAGCACTAATGGTTCTCGTATGACATATAATCTCGCGGCAGTGAATGGTTTAATATAAATAGACATGTATGTACTACTTAAATCGAGTTAGCGACGTGGTTATATGCGAATTTTTCACCGTGGTTCCGGTGCAACGAAGCTCGAGTCGTTAAGCCACCATTGTTCGCGAAAATGTTTCATGAATATACAGAATTGCGTGAAATTGCCTTCACCGCGTTAAAAATAAAAACAATAAATTTTGCGTTTTCGCAAGAATGTTTTGTTGATGAAAATAAATTACAAAATTTTAAATTGTGCTATTTGGAATATAAGAACAATTTGGATGCATCGACACCGTTAGATTTATGTATAAAAGACCCACGACTTGTTTTTATTACTGTCTAACAAGAAAAATACTGTATATTTTATGAAAAAGATCATACTGGGAATATACTCGTATATGAGTAGCTTTACTTTAAAACTGACCTTCTGCGTTTTTCCGTAATATTTGAAAGATTCGTACATTTACTATCGCTGACAAAAAGGTCATTAAAAACGTTATTTTATGCACTTTAAAACTATATTATTGTCTCTAAAATTCTATGTTAAGATATTGGTGTTACAACAAAGGTGAGTGCACTTTAAAACTTGTTTATTACGAACATCCAATAGAAAAGCTTCATTTATGTCACGTGGTTCAACGTGAACGTACTTGTTGTAAACATTTTAAAACACCATCTAATATGATGTGATCATACCCGATGGAAAAAAAGCAGAAATAAAATTAAAGATCAATTAAAGTGGAAAGTTTCAATTGCTCAAAAAAAATGTTTATATGAATTTTTATTGAAATGCATAAAACCTAAACAACTACTACTCATCGCATACATACTTTTATGTACCGTTAATTAAAAATAAAAGATAACAATTAAACTAGGCTTACTTATTTCAAAAATTATAAATTTTAAGAGTCCTATACACGTTGGGTCTACTTAAGAAGATTCGTCTAAGAAAAATATAGTCAATTGCTACGCACATTTTAATCATACAAATCACGATAAAAGCATTAAGACGGTTATATAAAAATAGATTCATTCGTTTAAAATGAAACGCCATATGAGACCACTTAACAGATTAAGGTACGCGTCATAAATGATATTTATCGCATCGAGAATAGAACCATTTTAGCCCACTTATCAAGCAAAGCCAATTTACTTCAAAGAAATTCGCTACCTTTATATAATTATTCATCCTACCAAAAAGGATCGAACCACAAATTTTATCATAGAGGATTTACAATACACATGCAATTAATTTTATTTAATAAATTTCTGATTTATATTATACATAGAAAGTACTCTAAAATTCCATAGTTTTAGTCTTATTGAATTGTGCAATATTTCTTCAACTTTACACCTACAATAATATATTTTGTTATACTTTCGTATGTTGTATAAGTCTTAAAAATGTGTATATTGTATGTGTTCTCATCCGTTTGGAAACATGGCGGAAAATATTTGCAGCAAAGAAACGAATGCACTCGTTTACGTATTTTGTGTATATACTATATTTTATTTGCGTTTTACTATTGACATTTTATCAATTCTTCTGCAACGACCATATTAGAAATTCACAGAGGACTTTTTATGCAAGAGTATTGGAGATTTACAGAGAAATTGCGCTGAATGAGCATCGCATTCAATGCAAACGTTTGCAGAAACTTGTGTTGTTATACGACATGCAGATTTCAAAAGATGAAATATTAGTTTTCACAGGTAAACCCATGTGTATGTCCCTAGAAGGATGCACACGAAAAGCGGAGAAAAATTACCTTTGTGACGGTTTAATGATCTAGCTAGCACTGTGAATATGATTTACTACTTTGTAAAAGTTATTATCATAAAATCTCTAACCAAAAAATCAAATTTATATTATAATTACGAAAATAAAATGAAACATATTCAGCCTGAGGTTTGAGATTAAGTAAATCTCATAATCTTTTCATACGTCTTTTCTAGTATCAATTAATTTTAATAAATCTAATGATTTTAATTACGTTATATATTCTCTTAAAAGTTCAAAGTTAATATTAAAAATTTAATTTAAGTTTAGAGAATTTATTCTAAATTCATAAATTCGTTTCTTAAAACCGTATTCAAAGTTTTTGACAGATCATCAATTTTTCTTGCGATTGAAAATCGTTTGTTTGACTGACAATATTTTTCCAAAGTTTGACTGACAGTGTACGAGCTGTCATATCCGATGTAAACTAACCGGCTCAATATATATATTGCTGTTATTTGAGATATATCGTTACGTAACTCTCTTTTATATCATTATTGTATATTTTCATAACGTTTTAAGTACAGATTTTTCCGTACATATTGAGCAAATAGCATTGTCTTTTAAGATTAATATTTAATAATCCATTTTTAAAATATATTTTAATTCAGTCAATTGTACAACTTGTGTAAGTCGCATTAAAATCTGGTTACTCGTTACTGATTTAAAGCCCAAAACTCACATTTATAAATATATATTATATCATAATATGAATAATATTAATGCAAAAAAATGTCTAAATTAACTGGATCATACAAAAAACATAGTAAAAAAAGTAAGAGCTTTCCGAAAAGGAACAAGCAAAATAAAAAATGATATTGTGAGAAAACTACATGTGTCTCTTAAAGCTACTCTGTGCTGCCCTCGAAAAAATACTTTTAAATACGATATAAAATACAAATTTTTTTATAGAAATCAGATACCTGCGGATGAGATTTCCCGTCAAAATATGAAGCTCACAAATAGATAGTTCACTTATTTATCAACTCATGAACTGTGAGCAACACATACTATTGAATACCAAGATATACAACTGAGTCGGTCGACGAGAAAATAATTTTCTCGTCGACCACCCTCGAGAATCAGCTAATCCGGTCTCTATCAAATCGACTTTGTTAACATAACATCTAACATACACCACTCATCGACTTCAAAATAAGATCTTTGAGCTGCACCAACTTTTAGCTGACAATGTGTTGCTACATTGATTAAGTCAAACATCACAACATCTGCACTAACAGTATCTTCACTGATTCGATATGTTACCAGCTAGATTTTTAACAATTAATTGCACAAATGAATTCATCAGAGATTAAGACGCTTCTGTTCAAAAATATCTGATTGTGGCATGAATAACTTTCTCACTTTAACATTGGTTATGGATCACGATCCTAATCAATAATGCATAATAAGAGAGAAATGTGTTAAAGATTTTAAATTATTTCATACAGTAATTTAAATTAAGTCCCATTTTATTACATATAAATTAGTGAAAAGCAAAGATGGGTATTCTCCTGAGCGCCTCTTCCAAAATGCACATCCAACGTTGAAACAGGCTAATGAGATGAAAGTAATCAAAGCATCGCTTCTCGTTCATCAATAAAAGACGCGTTCAATAAACGCTGAGAGTCGTTTTAAATTATGAACCATGTTGCGTTAGTCCCCGGGGAGTTTGTTCGACCTACACCTTTTCAAAAAGGTTTATTCATTTATCTTAATACTCGCGGTTGGAGATGCGAAAGATGCTGTTTGCTCAGCAGATGAGATAGGGCTGCGGCGAGTTTTAATGCATACTTGATTGAGGCCTCAGCCGCCAGGTAATTTCGTAATAAACCCAAGCATGTGAGGAAAAATCCTCCTTCGCTCGCAGTCAGATTTGTCAGTTTGATACGGGGGTTGGATCTTTCTTTATGCAGTAGAAATTTCCATGAAAAGACCCGCTCTGTGTCGAAAAAATAAAGTGGCATGGAAAAAAACAAATTATGATTTCTTGCGTTCTAAATATCTGCCTGTATATTTTTAAACTTATTTTTTCGACCTGCTGTATATATTAGACCAGGAGTTCCCAACCGGTGTGGAATTTTTGCGTACTAGAAGGTGAATCGCTGAATTATTTATAAAATATTGTAATCATTGATACGAATTACGTTGAAGCAATTCAATTATGTGTGAAGATAGATAGTACAGTACTATGTGAAGAAGATAGTACAGAATGTGAACGTGTGGATTGTCAGATGCCATAGGGAGCAATTTTATAATGATTTACTCTTGGGTTCTGGTCTCAGAATTTACAGTCCATCATAAGTACGATGCTCCATATATTCAATATGCATTTACGTACATTATTATCAATAGATAATAAATCCCTTAATGTTTTATTTGTATCAAGGCTTTATCAAATGCTTCGATGAAACCAGAAAAGTTCTGAAAAATGTTCCAAAACATAACATAAGTCCAAGGAAAAAAGTATTTTTGAAAAAAAAAGTATGCTGGATTTAACAGTGGGTTTTAAGGAAAAAAACGAAAATATTATTGAAGTTTCTTATGTCATAGCAAAGCAGAAAAAACACATACGGTGAGGAAACGTTGATCAAACCCTAAATCAATTTACATGTGGGATTTTAAAAAAAAATCCACATGTAAATTGTATGGCACAAAAAATAGAGTTTATAATAATATTTCTAACTAAAATTTAACATAAGTAGAAATATATTAGTATACTATAGATAAATCTTACGAAAATAAATATTACTGCGATATTCTAAAATTAATAATAAATGTGCAATAATCACATCTCAATCATCAATCATATAAATGTTTTTTTTAAAAGAATGTCGCATTTTGAACAGATTTACAATTTTCTACGCACTCATTTTTCATATGGTTCTTTCGGATAATCGTAACTGACAAAAAATAATGAGTAATATATTTTATTGGAATAAATCGCCAAATGGTGCTCTGATATAAAAATTTAGAAGGCATCCAGAAGCGATCGATCAAAGACGATCTGTTCCTAGATTTATTGTTCCATAAGCAGAAAAAATGACGCCCTAGCTTTCCATTTTTTTATTCATTTTGATTCTTAGAAAATATTGATTTTAATTTTTTGGTGGAATAATTCTTTAAGGAAAATATGTTTAATTGTGGAAAAACATGGGTACATATTAATACTAATTTATTAAGACTAATGACAAATATTTTATTAGATATTAATTTAACAAATATTCTCAATATTCAAGGCAAAATAATATTTTTTAAATATTAAAGCATTCAACGATAAATTGAATAGCCTATTTTGACATCGTAGAAAATATTCGTTCGATTTCTGTTGAAGTGGGCTTTATTTTCAATGACATGGCAGTATCACAAATGAGCGCAGACAAATGGGCGTGCATCAAAAGAGCGCTGCATTATAAGCGCTACGTCATAAGAACATTTACTAAAGTAGCGCTGTAACAAAATAGCGTACGGCAAATGTGCAGACAATCATAAGAACGCTTGTCAAAAGAGAGCGCAAATATACTTCTAGAAAATCAAGTAATGAATATTTAGGAATTAGATATACATAATATGAGTAAATTGTGAGAAATTTACAAAGAATAAAAATTCACGAGATATAGGCGGTAAAATTAGTATTTTATGTGCCATAACGTGTTGACGATTACAATGAAAACATTATTATTTATTAATTATTACGTACATACAAAAGTATGGCTTCCCATCCCCATACGTACGATATACACATATTTTGTACTAAAATGAAACACTGATTTTGAATCTATCATTAGATTTGTTCTGTAATGTTTCATTAGATTGACAAATAATTATCGACTCGACTTGCAATAAATGAGTACAGTTATAGGACAGGTATATGGCTCGTCAGACCTTTTTTTATTTGTTTTTGACAACTACACTGTAAAGCGTGTACGGGTTGCTTGGATGTTTTCGACTACGCAGATTTTATTGAAATAAATGCACCAAATATTTTATAAATTTAATATAAAAGTCTCGATTTTCAAGTTAATTTTTGGAAAATTTCTGGGAAAATACCGATAATTTTCGGGAATAATGTCTCAAGATCATTTAAATTTAATTTTAATAAATAAAAACAAAAACAATACCAAACTTATAATTTCATTATTGTGTTAACAGCTTAACGCCCTAGGACTCGTGTACGAGTCTTGAAAGAACGTTGTTTAGTGACCGTGAACTTTGCTAAAATGTTTACTATATTTACTAGCACATATATTTGTAAACAAAAATGTTCTTAAATAAGTTATATTAACAGCTTAATATCCGAGGATTTGTATACGAGTCTTGAAAGAACATTTCTTAGTGGCTGTGAACTCAGGCATGAGTCCTGCGTCATGCGTTTTCTTTTATTAAAAAAATACTGGGATACCATCAAGTTTGCCTCTATATGATAATCAGATATGGTAGTATACTATTTCTACGTACTATCAAATGAAAAATAAATTATATTTTACTGCAAGTTTTTGTTAAAAGGGTCGTTTTATATCATTGCGTCGCAATGCAATGAGACGTCACCTTTTAAGGGTACGTGAATTTTTTTATGAAATGTATGAACCATAATTATTTATTTCATATAAAAAATAATATTTTATGTTCCACTCCTTGAACAGAAACAGATTTCAGGGTCAAAACTGTTTGGATAGGTAAACATAAAGTGAATCCAATCAAAAGAAATCGAAACATCCGCGGTTGATATAAAATAAATTATTGCAAAATTAAAAAGTAAAAACATTACTGTATATGTAAATAAATTAGATAACACAGTAATCAAAGAACTTCCAAAAAATATCATCCATTAACTTACGAACATTTTAACGGATGTTTATTATTTTGATATATCCTCACCATTTGGAAAACAGCAATGATTCACAGATTAAGAAACTAGGGGGAAAAGCTACAATTCGGATGAGTTATCACCGTATTATTTTATTGCCGTCATTTAGTTAAATATTTAAAGAACAACAATACATTATTGAGCTTTAAAGAATCTCTCAGGAATAAAATCATGAATGAATAAATATGTATTATTCAATCCTAATATTTTGTGTAAATTGAAAATGGTTGCAATGGTTATAAACCAGTTATTTATAATTGAATAATATGTTTGTTTAAATGCTCCTATAAATTTTTGTATAAACGATTTATAAAAAACATCCGTTTATAATATAATATAATTTGCACTCACCAAATTTTTCGACGTCCTTTTTCTGCTTACAACTGTCACAGACACATTTATTTTCACCATTACACTTAAAAACCACACTATATCACTATATCACAATAGCACTATTTATATTTATTATTTACACTTTTTCACCTATTTCAATATTTTTTGATACGTATAAAAACACTCGTTAATATGAATAGGAATTTCACAAATTCTGCACATGTATTCTATATCTTTCCTTATTCTATGTGCTGAACAAACACGACATTTTCTTCTCACGTATTTTTCTCCACTTTTTATTTTTATTGGCTGATGGTTTTTCAGCTTACCCGAAAGCCTTTCTGGTAGATTGAGAGCATGGGCAAGGCAAGATGTAGTAGAAACTGATAAAATATCTTCAAAATCGATAGATTCCACTGAATTCTGCATCTTTGAATTTAATTTTTCCGTTACGATTCAAACGTTGATAGGCACTGAACGAATAAAACAATGCGCATTGAAATAAATAAAAAAACTACCTTCTTTGTTTATTCCATTGTTTTTCAAAATATTGCGTAACTATGTAGGTATTGATCGGCGTGATCAACACCTCATATATTTATTACAGTACATTACACCTTGAGGCTTATATATTGTAAGACCGGTCGTTCTGTCATCACCTGGCAGTTCTACGAGTAAAACGCTATTTTTAAAATAGTCAGCATGAATACGGTGCCACGTGTTCATATATGGGTTTAGTACTTTCATCACCGTATTTACTATCTTCCTGCATTTCCGGTGTATAATTATTTCAACATGATTGTATTCAACATTGTATATTTGGTTGAGGTCTGAATACCCGAAAAATAAGTCTACATAACCATAGAATCATTCCTTGATCCAGAAAAAGTTTTGCTTTGACTTGTAAATATTATTAAATTTGCCTACAAAATAATGACAATTGGTTTCACTTTCGCTAGCCTATCTGTACTATTTGAAATTGTCGCATCGATTATGGGGTTTGTTGAATTTATGAACTATACCCATTATAATAAATAAACTAAATCACTTTTTCAGTTCAGTTACTGTAGCATTGATCCATTGTGCGTTTTTTTTATATATTTTTTGTATTTGTGAGATGCTTGCCGTTGATATAAATTTTTTTTCGAAACTAATATTTCGAACAAATCATCACTAATAAAAAAATTGTCCATTTCGTCGATGCTTTCACTAGCTTTTCAAGCTTGTTCCATTGGAATACCTTCGAAATCTTGAGTACCGCTTGTTGGATCAAATTCACTTCAGTCTTCTGGGTTAATATCACTATCGCACTCACCATCACTGAATGAATCACTTTCGCTCATATCACTATGTTCAAAATTACTGGGGGCGTTGGACAAAACGTTTTTAATTTTTTTTTCAAAAAGGTTTCATCTCATTCGTTCGGGGTGATTGAAAATTTTTTTTTTAATTAAAATCACAATCAGCTATTTTTGCCATACGTTTCAATCGATAGTACAGAAGAGACTTAATATACTGCAATCCTTAAAAATGCATTTTCATCTGTATAAAATTCTCGAATTCGAGGTGCGTCATATTCTCTAATATATAAATTTTCATTATATGTCTCAATATATTTATGCAAAAAATTATAAAGAAGCTACATATTCAATTTCAATTGCTTTACAAGTTAAAGGGAATTTACTAAAAAATAGAAATGTGTGCTAATATGATAAATCAAAAGCTTCCAATCAATTTAATACAATTATTAGACATGTATACTATGATACAGTGTTTCTTAACCTGGAGTGCGTGAATCTTTTACAGGGGTGCGAGGGGTGAAATTGCTACAATTTTTTACTGTTGGAGCGCATGATTTTTGCACTTTTGAGCGCACTTTTCTATTTATTTTTTATATGTCAAAAATCTGATTATTATGTCAAAAAGACAATTCTGTAGCTTATGGATTCACTAATACAACAGAAAAATATGATATGCAACGACCACAATGCATTTTATGTTACAAGATATTTTTAAATACAAATCGTATGCATCAAAGTTGTTAAAGCATTTCAATAAGCTGTAAAGCTGCATGATATAGTCAAGATATTAAATAATAAGAATGCACGATTTTATACAAGTGTTACTATAACAAGATTTGACGTTGCAGCAGCTAAAATCTCTTGTTAGAGGAAGTGGCATATCTGTGTGCTAAGAAAAAAAATTATACAATACCTGAAATTGAAGAATTGGTAAAACCATATTTATTGTGAAATTGTGAAAATTCTATTAAGTTCTGAAACACAAAAGAAAATTCAGCAGATTCCATTATCAAACGACGTGATTCGACCGCCACACTGTGGGGTATTTGCCATAAGTGCTCTTAGTCAAATATATAATATTATAAGTGCCAAAAAATATATTATAAAAAAAAACTTTTTTTTTTATTTTTCATAATATAATTCAAGCAATTTTATTTTAATAAGTATTTAAAGTATTTCTTAAATTGTAGGCCCGAGGAAGAGGAATTCTGTGTTGAACAGTAGTGCGAATTTCGCCGCGTCAAGTGTTAAAAATTAAAAATAAATTGTATATGTCACATAGTTTGATATTTTCTGTTTTTTTAACAAGAAAAAGTATTTGACTAGTATTTTATCATACTCGATATCGTTTTAATTTTTAAATATGTGAATATTTAGTGATTCTAAACAAATTTTTATTTTATTTTATTAGTACGCGATCCATAATTTGAGGTTTACTGATTTTATCATGGTGGTCATATTATTAAAAAATAACAATTATTATGAAACTGTATTTTAAATTTGACGTTAACACGTCACGTAATTAAAAAGTTATAATAGTTTAAAACGCTTAGGTCCTAACTTTCGCGACTAAGCCCGTCCCATTTTTAAGAATAATGGTATGCAATGTGTTAAAAACCGCAAAAATCCGCAGCCAATTATACATGTATCATAAATAGAAAGACCTAAGCTTTATTATGTATATAAAATCTACATTAAAAAGTGGTGGCAAATACAACTAATGAACTCAAAATCATAAAAAAAAATAGGAAAATGTACTAAAAAATGTACTTATTCAAAACAATATTGTGTGTTTAATATGACAGCAACTGCAATAAAAAGCTATGAAACGTAGAAACAATTACCTGCTTTATCACAATCAATGGTTTGGATTTTGAACTGTACTCAAATAAAATTATAATAATTGTCCAATGTACGAGTATGCAATCGACGCCGAGAAAACGATGCGTGCACTCGAAGGGATGAGTGGGGGCGCTAGCGTTATGCAAGGAGTGGGGTAATTGTTGATTATTATGGGCAAAATTATCAGCTTTACAGAGTAACTTTTTTTTACCTGCGCTTAATTTTCATAATCAACTTTTGGCCGCCCAGATCGAGCAAATACCCCACCGTGCGCCATTAAGATTTTTTTTTAATTTCGCTGCAAATAGTAAAAGATATCAAAGGCAGTCCTTACAAATTAAATATTGCACTTGATGAGTTAACTGATGTTAATTGCAGTTAGTTGTTATTTGTGCAATACATTAAGGACAAAAAAATGGAAGAATTTTTATTTTATGAGCCACTTGAATCGATATTTTTAATCATACAACTGTTTTAAAAATATAATACTAAAAAAATTCAGTTTTCACTGATGTTGTTCCTAAAATGATTCGCAGAAATTCATTAATTAAAATGCGCAGAATTTTTTTTAAACCAATATATCCTTGCTATAGCTTGATTAAATCGTGTTGTTATGATAGCCAGAGATAATTTTCCAGGAATGTCCAATTAAAAATGTTTTAATTATCATCTTCTCCCTGCTGGTTATATACAACGCTACTAATTGGTGCAACACGTCATCATTCTGCTTTAAGCGGTGATTATCATTCATAAAGCGGTTATCGCGTTCGATAAATTTTTATATACGCGGTCGTAAAATAGATGGGACGGATAGATACGGGTCTAAGCAATAATTCTCTAGGAACGAGAGCGTTTCGTCGCCATTTTATTGTATGCAAAAGCGACGGCATTGGCCCGTTGTGACTTTATCCTACGAATAAACCAGAATATTCCCTTGACTGTTTGATGCGAATGGTCACTATATTGACACACATACACACATGTAAGAAAAATAATGCCAAGGTCGACAGAATCGAGGCTTATTAAAACGGAGTGGAAAATCTATACCACTGGACTACATATTTTATTCACAAAAATATGCCTTGTTTGTTATAATATATTTTATATATCAGCTCGGTAAATCAATGATTTAAGTTTAGGATGCTAAGCATTTTTTTTTCATGTTACAGTAAATATCATTCATACATACCCTATGATTTTTGTTATTATTTTTAAAACAATAACAATCAGTAATTTAATATTATTAGCAACCACTCGATACGACGCAAACATTTGAAAGGGTGTGGCATGGAGGTTTGCTATACAAACTAAGAACAATGTTGCCCAAACAATATGCAGATATCATATTCAGAGTACATATAATTAAGATAACTTGTTTACCCGCATATTTTAGAAAAACTCCATGTTTGAAATGCTACTTAATTAGTGCTTAAATAGTTGTATTGTTCATAATACTTTCAATAGGCACAGCTCCTAAACCTTTAAACCGAGCTTTGGATATATTAAAAATAAATTATAAAATAATATAACAAGTAAAATAAAATAATTCAACGACAAGGAATCGCTTTTGTTATTATTATTATTATTATTTTATAAATTATATATTATTTATATTTAATAATAAGTATTTAATAGTAATTATTATTATTATTATTTAGTTATTACAAACAATAAAAACAGTTGACAATATTAAAACAGTCGAAATAACGTATATATATATTCACAAGTATTTACAAATCACAATAATTATTAAAATATTGATTACATAATTTATTTCGATTCATTAATTAAATTATAAAAAAACTCATTTCCGCGACGCATTTGTGCCAGCCCTAAAGTGGCGCTGCAGTAGCACGATCAAAACCGCGCGCAAAATACAAACGACTAAAATTTAGGCGTGACTTCATAATTATATATACCACTGTTTCATCGCAAATTCTATAAGTAAAATCACTGAAATCGTTTACTAGGAATTTAAACTGATTTTTAAAACATATATTGCCAACTTTTACTTTTCTGTTTCTTCAAAAAACGAAGGTTTAACGAACACATCATATGATGCGCATGGCGTGAGACAGTCGATTCACTTGCGCATCATATAATGCGAGTGGCGTTGAAAGGATTAATATTATATCAGCCGATTATGAGTCATAATACTTTTTTTAATTTCAGAAAACTTTAAAAAACTACTGATTGTATAAAATATTTTATTATAAACCACTGAAAGCTGAAACATGTTTATTCTTTGTATGCGAATTCACCGATTATTAATCAAACGTTGACGGCTTGCACAGCTTTATGTACCTTCCCTTCTTTTCTCCGAGCTTGATTTCATGGCTCGACTCAGAAATATCCATTCAAGTCCAAAACCGTCAGCCATTAATCTTTAAGACCTGGTGGCTTTTCTTTTTCGATCTAAGGCGGCATTTCACGATTTCGAGCTTTCTTCGCACGTTCGCGCGGTCATCGATTGTGTAAGTTTAGAGAATTTCACACCTACATACATATCTGTATTATATAATAGTTATTATATTAAAAAAATATCGCCAATGATATGATTTAAGACTTGCTGAGTTTGGCTTAATTGATAAGTTATAAACATGACGTCATTTTCATACCAGAAAATATTATAAAAATATCTCGTCAAACTCTCGTTAAACCATTATATAAACCAGTAACATAGTACATGTAAGTAGAATATTTGTTAAATTATTTATATTATTGAATTAAAAGTAGTGAACCTCTAAATAATTTAGTATTTTTTTTTATACACAAAAAAAATTGCATCGATCCATTTATCAATATAGAATTGTTTTGAAGCAGATTAAAATTCCAAGCCCGTATCATCTATACATATTGTAGTATTATTATGGTAGTGGGCAGTACGTGTTATCAATCACGCCGTTCTCCTGCCGGCAAAGACTAATATCATCGCTTTTACCACATTTTCACCTCAACACCGAGCTCCCTGGGAATCGAGAGAGGTTTTTTCGCCCTTCTACATATATATTTTTTGTTTCGAAAACCCTAGATAAGCTGTCTGGGATGCAGGGAGAGAGAGCTAGTTTCCAAAGGCTAAGTAAGGCGAAGTCTCTGGCGTCATAATTTACGTATTGATTCTGTTCTCGCCTGCTGCGAAGCAGAGATAGCCGACCGATCGCTGCATAAATCTCACGAGATGCCGATTATTCAATTCCACATCATGTTTATATTAAATCAGCTAAAGTCCCGGAAATCTCGACGTTCGGGAAACGGCCGGCTCTTGGTCGTAAATCGGGATGGTTAATTGAGTCGATAGCTAGGGAGCAAATGGTTGCTAACATTCAATTTTAAACGGTACAATAAACCTAAATATGTTACTTGGTTGTTATTAAAGAGATGAACAAATATATTTGCAATTTCGGATGAAATTTTTATCTTAATGGAACTCAAATGAACGGATTCTTGGTAGCGTCTCATCCATCTGGAAATACTATGTATGTACAAAACTGGGTTAAAAATATGTTACGACTGTGATGTCCATTTTTACACTGATTTTTAAGATAAAAATCAAATAATAAATGCATTTTTTTCTATCTATCATTACACAATTAAATCATATTCGTATTCGTTAACTAAATTGCGTTTTATATATTGCTTGATAAAATAAGACTTTCTTTACGTGGAAGAGATTAAAATTTACCATGTCAACGAATGTTATAATAATAAGATGTTATAATACAAAACGAAATGACAATGTTAAATTGTTTTAGACCAAAAAATATATTTCTTAAATTAATTAATGGTACAAAAGCACTTTAAAACAGCATATATTTTTAAATACTATTAATATATATTACCTCAACATAAAATTTAGTAATTATAAAATTAGCTCAATATTCAAATTTTATTAATATAATTATTAGAAAAAATGACGATTTAAGTATATTTTTATAGAAAATAGAACTGAAAATATGACATTGTGTCAACCGCTTGTAATATAAAACCGCATCTCGCAACGAGATAAAAAAAACTAATGGTGAGTCACATAAATCTAATAATTTTTGGTCCCGATATCCCTTTGTCAGAGATTTAAATCACAGTCAGTAGTGATAGCTAGGCTCTTACAGAAGCCATCCTTCCAGAAAACGACCATATCAATGCCTCCAGAAACAGCAGCCTTAGAGTTTAAATCAGTAAGCGCGCCTCACTAATCGCAACTAGGGATTCTGTGTCGAGACAACCCGGGAATTCATTCCCGAGAATTCAAAGATTTTTTGCTATCTCGAGTCCCGGGAATTTAAAAATTAATAACCCGGGACTCGAGACGAAGTGCAATTTTACAAAAATATGTAAAGAGCGAATTTGATGTCGAGCTTAATTTATGTCTCGATATGAAGACAAGGTGGAATTCCTTATTACCCATGATCTCGAGATTTTGAAAGTTACGAAATTGCATTAGAAAATCATAAATTGATCTTGGCATCGGCCAAATTTGGAATGAATCGAACATTCACGTATTGGAAAATATTTGTGAAGTACTCACTCCTATAAAACTGGCAGTTGAAGCTCTAAGTCGTCGAGATGCCACTTTATTAACTTCCGAAATTATTGTTAATTTCCTTTTAAAAAAAATATTTGAAATCAACACAACTCTGTCGCACGAACCACCAAAATATTTCAACGACTAGAAATAAAAAATTCAACTTTAAAAAGGAGTTTCAGATATTAGATTCAACTATCAAGCGAACTCCGAATCTAGAGCTTTTATTCAAATCATTGCTTACAATTAAGCCAACATCTACAGAAAGCGAGAGAGTTTTTTCTACATCTGGAATATTTGCCACAAAAACCAGGAACAGGCTATGTGATTCATCATTAAACGCCTTGGTGTTTTTAACAACATATTTTTTCTTACAAAAGTAAAGGTTTTAACTTAATATTGATATAAATATTTCGATTAAAAAAATTGTAATAAATTAAATTTAAATAAATATCGAATAAAGTGTTTTTAAATTGTTTCAATAAATTTTCCCCTATCGTACTTATAACACAAATAATATAAGTTAATAATAATAAATTAATTAAAGTTAATAATAATAAGTTAACTTTTTAACATAATTTTTTTTATGATTATACGAAAAATAATCAAAGTCTCGAGTCCCGGGTATTCCAGGGACTTTAAAAATTTGGGTTCCGAGTCCCGGGAATCGAAAAAACCCGAGACTTCAGAATCCCTAATCGCAACCCTAGATGTCACGTCGCCAATGGTCTGTGCCTCCGGATAACGTGTTTTCCAGAGCATATAAAAACTGAATTGCATCGCCACACAAAAATATTTTAATATTTGTGTTACTATTCGGTAAAAATTTAATTTTAATTTTATGAACATTATATTGTCATATACGAAAAATTTAACAGTGATACGCAAAAAGATTTTAGTTATTTAAATGTATTAAAAAAGCACTGTAAGATTAGAGATACAGTAGACCCCCAATAACACGATAAATTTGGAACGTGCTATTTGGGTGCGTGTAGTTGGGGGACTAGATAATTTTGCAATACGTATGTACGAATCAGGCGTGTGTAGTGAGATATGCTACATTTGGCTCGCTCACACATAAAGTAAGCATTTCTTCAATTTACCGTGTTATTGGGGGGTCTACTGTACTATATAACACGCGTATAAAGCCACATTAACAGCATATAGTATTTTTAATAGCAGAAATAATCAAAACGGAACTTTGTACCAATTCGCTTTTAATTCTATATTATTATTTTTTAAATAAATATTACCGTTTATTCAAGTTATATTTTTTCGATTTTATACTAATATTTTTATAGTTGAATAGTTGAACATAACGAATTTTTGCAAATTCTATGGCTGTTTTAACCCGTCATTCTTACACCTGAAGAGACTAAAGTCATTTGATTAAAAAGGAACAATCATATTTATAATTATAATTATCATTAATGAACCATTGTAGTATTTTAAGAATTTACACAAACAGTTAATAGCTTGCTGGATATTTATCTGCGAGTATATCAATAAAATGTATTTTTGTAAAATGGCTGGAAAATGGAACCGCGGATTACTGCACACCCAACCACCCCAGGGGGGTAAAGATAAGCGCCATCGATATCAAAAGTTTCCATTTAAACGGCGGCGTGTGTTTAGAATATTTTTCGCAAGGTAAGCTATTCTCAAATTTCCGGTATGGAATATATATTATACATAGGTACAAAAGTACGTAAGCGACTTCGATTCGAAAAGTACGAGGGAAAGAACTCGATATGCAAATGCTGCTCCCCATCGTAAATCGAACCCGAGAGCCAAGCAGAGATGATACAATCAATACCTACGGCTAAGCGCTTTTCAAACCGAATAATTTTCATATCCGTAAAGTTGAGGATTCTCGGCAGAGCTTCTAAATGGCTTAAGGGAAGCCGGCGCGGGCTGTAATTAAGCCCAGATAGGGGTGTTACGTTAACCTCAGGTTAAGTTGGGACCTTAATCTGGTACCGGACGGGCCTTGTTACGTCACCGGACCACTCAAAGGTGACAAAGTTCAAAGACTTGCCTCATCCCATGCTTTTCATAATGAACATATATTTGTTTATTTAACACTAAATGCCCGCAAAGCAATTCCCAAAATTCGATTAAGCGAGGAAGCCGCGTTATGTTATGTGGGAATTTGCGCAAACGCCCCCAGTGGCGCAATTAAAGGTAGCCCGTGTTAGGGAGGCGCTCTGTTGAACTATTGCCAAAATCGGATCGAGCATAACAAACGAAAATTTTAATTTATGTGCGAAACCGGGGAAGTTGCGAAGTTATATTGCATTGCTTCTCAAACAATTTTGTTGTTTTTTTCTTATTTTATGATGAAATGAGCCAATTTTAACCAGCACTCTGTGATAACAGCCAAAAATGCAAAGTAGGTACATAAATCAGTACTTGTGAGCTACGGCATGGCATACAGTTGCAAAAGTATCCATAATTGTTAAACTCTAAAATAATAAAATATTTGTACCTACACGACGAAATTTATGCACATTTTTAAATTAGCAGTGTTTTATTTAATTTATGAAATATTTAATAAATATATTAGATAATCTTTAACTGACTGTCATTTCTTCTCAATTTAATTTTTAACAGTCAGTCATGTTTTAGCCGTTGATACCAAAGAACGTTTTTGATTATATCTGTGTCAGTGCATTCATTCTATATTCCGTTATTTATCAAAAAATTACGCGCGTAAAGTGTGCGTTACATGCGTTCCGCATGCTTACTTCTTCTCACTCACTCTCGTCACTTAACACGCGAGCGAGCGAAATGGAATATATCTCACCGTACGCGCCTGATTATACAATATTGCTATTGTCCTGGTTTAAAACCACTTTACTGATTTTTGTACTCTAATAATTTTAATTTATTATTAAAAAATATTACGTGATTTAGCTCTAAGCATATTAATATATTTAAGTTACGTTACAATTGTAATGCATATTTAACAATTCCATAACCGCACGGATTGACGGTAATAGACATGAATGTCGGTGTAAGATGTGGAATACGCTTTTGTGATATGGCTCATTACAACTTGCGGTATCAAATTAATGACGTCTTTGGGTGTCGGCCTAATTAATGTCGCGTCGATTGATTTGGGAAAGGGTTTTCTCTACTCACTCGCTTTTCAAATGACGGATAAAGAGGGCCTGCAATAATTCCCTCTCTACAGACTCTTAGCATGACGCAACCGTAATAGCTTTCAACGTGAATTAAAGGTAGAATTTCAAGCTGCAAAAATCATATATATTTATAGGCAATATAACTTAAATCTTAAAATACATAAGCTTATTTGTATTATAAATTAGCATAAAAATGTTATGAGTTAAAAAAAAAATAATGAAAGTTCAGGAGAGAATTCTCGAGCCCTGGTGTTCTGGCCGCGACAGACAAGAATAAGGGACGAAATCTTAACTCTATGACATATTACAGTTCATAAGCTCAAATTTATTTATTTCAATTAAAATTGTATTTGTGTTTTAATTTAAAAGACTGTTGAATTTATAAATACAATTTTTTTATAAATAGAATCAGCATTATCTGTCTAAATTTCATTATGTCTTAACATATGTTTTTGTATTTATATATTTTATATCATTATAAAGATCATTTTAACTATATTTAATAATATAAATACCAGTATTGGAAACTGTAGCTATTACACATGACATAACAAATTGATCATATATTCATAAAAACGCGCAGCTCTAAAGTATTTCAAAATGACAGTGATAATAAAAGAGATTTTTTTCGTGGTAAATTGCTTTAATATTATTGCAAAAGCGTATCTAAAAAAATACATAAATATAATTTATTCTTTTTATTATTTCCTGTTTGTGAAACGATAACGATCTCCGATAAATTCATATTTCATGCCACAGCAGGAAAAGTGTATTGTGGTTATTTTAAAGTAACTGACAAGCTTTTAAATTTCAGACGTTGATCGCAGAAAACTTTTTTTACAAAGCTATTATTTGCTGAATTTACAATGTAATTATTTTTAATAACGTTCGACGGTTTTATAAAGTTCAACTTTATGTTACTGTAATATGTACATATTATATTATATAAAAACGTCGCTCTTTGAGTACTAATTGTGAAAAAAATTATCTCCCATTTGTTATATGCAGTTTTTGACTGTACTTATTCCGAAATATAATAACGATGCCAATGATGCTCGTAGTATATAAAACGCGTTTAATGACGATTTGCGGTTTCGACAATACGCGAACAATTTTCAATCCAACCGATTACCAGTTTTCAATCCGCAAGGGTAATGCCATGACACGAGCGCTAAACTATTGTCAGTTATGTATTTTGCAATGCAAATTGTTTCAGAACTGAAAATGTTACGCCTAGATACAATAAAAACGTATTCTAGCGAAAAAGAAAAATGTGTTTAAAAAAATCGAAAAAATGTTTCACATAAAAATAAATTTTCCTGATGAACATAAAATATTTGATTAGATGAATATTTTTCAGCAATTTGACTTTATGCTGGATAAATATGATATTTAGGGCTTATGTAAATATAGTATATACTATGTAAAAACACAGACTCGTGGTAGATGGTACGGTAGAGATGCAACAAAATATAAAAACTCAAATATGAATACAGATATGTGTCACACATGTTTATATTTATTATTAGGACTTCTATTTAAATTTAACATTATGATTTTTAATAAATAAATTGGGCTTTTGATTTTCAACATAAAAAGTGTATTTTTTTATTTTGACTTTTTATGTGCAATTTTTATATTATTTGCTGAATAAATACAGATATTTTTTTATTAATTTATTAATAATGCGAACTGAAGTATCGATTTCACTACTTAAAGTAATCAAACAAACGATTAACAAGAGTATATATATATATATATATATATATATATATACACATTTATACAACCTAAGTTAAAGTATATTAACTTTTTTTTAAATAATGCGTTAAACGTTTTCCAATATCAATAATTTTTAATGACAATTTACCAATAACAGACTTCTAAATAATTTGAGAGGTAAAAAATACTTTCTTAACGCATAAAAAAATAAACAACAATAACAATGAATTAGGTAAAACATTATCAGCAATATACCTATGTATAGTCCGTCCAAGATATGAACGCTCATCGGCATAGTATTGGTGAGATAATATAATAGGGTGATCATGTAAAATTACAAGTGAAATTAATTTTTACTTTTTTAATTTAATTTGTTAAAGAAAGTGTAAAATATCAGTTTCTTACTTTTTTTGTTTATTTATATACATATTTAACTCAAAAACATGAGAGCAGTTTTGGTTTCACTCTCTAGATTGAATATCTGTTCAATATATTTTTTTTAAATATCAATAGAATATTACAGGAATTGTTTTATTGATTACAAAATACCACAACAATAATTTATAATAAAAATATAACACATTATAATTTTTAATTCAATTTCCAACGTATGGTCACCCTATCCTTAAAACAGCCCTGATTTAGTATTTGTAACGTTCTCCTAACGGTGTAAACAAATTCGCGGAAAACTATGTATGTATGCACCCTTATTTACAACACAACGATGATGAGCGCTTACATCTTGGATGTGGCGACCGTTTGCCAAGCAAAATACCGTTCAAGTTTCTCGGAACAACTTTAAGGCTCCTTTCCGAGAAAGATAAAATAGTATTATTACAGCTTTTCTAAAAAAATATATAAATATTTGGCTTATCGTTTATTTTTGCGTGCTTCCAAAAAACCGTTTTATTTGTCAAGCACAAGAAATAATAACAGATTTAAATAACGCAAGAGCAACTGCTCTTGGATCGTCTACTACAGTAGAGGGTACACTGCGCTTCCTTTTTCTTGACCTGATGCCAAATTTATTTTGGAATACTTTTGGTCTATCAGGCACTCTTTAAAAACGGATAACACCACTGCTGGCTGCCATTTACCAGATTTTGTCCTTGGCCGGCTTACCCCATTGAAAGTGAACCCCCTTCCGTTACTCGAATTACATTCTCAAAGTCTGCCTACTGCTCCGTTGTGGATTCCGCACCTAACAGTTCATGACCGGCCACGGAGCTTTCCAGGCATATCATGAACGCTTTTGTTTAAGAGACTGCTCCAACTGCCCCTGCGGCCACGAACTACAGACGTCCGAACACATACTATGGGACTGCCCAATGATGGACGAGGAGAGAGCAGTCCTACACTCCACGCTCAAAATCGAGGGCGATGGCCCTCCAGAATACAGACATCTCGTGGCCACGAAGGGAAATTTTCTGGCATTCGAGAGATACTGCGCCGCATATGGCGCTGGCACACTCCTCAATAGGACTATTTTATTAGCCCTTTAAGAGCCACCCGCGAGCTCTCTTCTCTCATGAGTTGATGAAATAAATATTTTTCTTTCCAGGATGCGTAGAATCATTTCTCTCCCGTAGAGACCCCAGGTACGCGGAGCGCGACTGCCCGCATACCTTCCCTCCCCCCACTTTCCCTATCTAACCTCCGTCTCCAAAAAGGATAGTGATGCCGGAGACCATCAGCAGCTAAATCGCGACGGTCTACCCGTCCAGGTCGTTCTCATGACGACCTAGGAAAGAGGCCTGGTCTAACGCCTGAATATCCGATCTAAGGCGAGAATATCCGATCGCTCATGGGCTAAAACTCCTGAGCCTGATGCAACTGCGGAAGGAGGGCGTGGGCCCAAGGACCTTCCAGTCTGCCTTCTGGAGTGGTCAAAGTACACAGGAGTGTGACAGTGCGCAACCACCACACACATCTCTCCGAGAGACACAAAGACAGCGGAGCGCGACCTGTCCGTTGGCTTTTCCCCCACTGGATACATCCTTCCTCTTTCTCTAACGATATTGATAAAAGATAGTGATGTCGGGAGACCATCGGTAGCTCCGGACCGGGTTACCAACCGCGATCATCCATCGGTACGATCCAGGTTGAAACTGAACGCGAACCATTGGCCCCTTGTCGATGAGAAGCATGTGCTCAAATGCTAGGATCACTAGTGAGCTGAACTCGGCTTACACACGATCTGAGGAAGCGGGTGGGAGCACCCGGGAACCGTCGTTATCCCATTGAAAACGTGATCACAGATGACTTAACATTGACTTGTCATTGTCCATGTTAACACGTTTCAAAGCATACTCCAGAAGAAGCCTCTGAGACTACAGTCCTCAAAGCTGCACCCACTGATTTGTGTGCGTTTTTTCACATCTTATTGCATTTTTATAAATATATAAATAATATTACAATAAAACAAAAATTAAACATTGCTTTATTTAAAACACGCTAAATACAATTTTTTTTAATATTAAGAAAAAGATCAGACAAAAGCGTCTTAAATTAATTTACTATGCTTGTCTTCTCACGAGTTTGCTACATTAAATTATAAACGCGTGTGTCTAAAATACAAATGTCAAATTACACTGTGTTCCAACTATTTATTTCGATATTTTTAAGCGTTTTAAGTGACAGCTTGTGTGCTTATTGAATACTCTCGATTATGGGTATATATTAACTATTTTGAAAGACGTTCCGATCTTGAAATGATGTATTTTGCCTTTAAAAACAATTTTAATTTAATATATAAATAAAAAATACATAAGACAAACAATACCACTAAGAAATGGGAAGCTTGTTAACTGAGACACGGAAAAGGAGTGGCGAATCGGAAACGCACAAAGAAATTAAACACAAGTAGAAAATCTTCTTTGCATCCGTCGCGTAATCACTTTATTTATATTTTTATATTTTGTATCGTTTCAAATCTTCATCTAATATATGCGACGAATTTTTCCAGGTAATTTCCAAGTGTCAATTATCAAGTTATTTTAATAATAATAAATAGAAAGATTTAATAAAACATTGAAAACTTATAATGAATAAATAGATACAAACGGCTTTATATAACAATTTCAACTTTAATTCACATCTAAAATACGTCGAGATGAACATGCAAAGAAATTTTTATTTAAATTACGAAAATATTCAAATGAGCGTGTCACAATACTGAGACTGAAAGAAAGACTGGAAAATGGCATAAATGAAAATGGAAATTACATTATTCAAAAGTGTGAATGAAAATTTATTATATTGAAGATCAGCGGCGACCAACCGTTAAAAATAATTCTTATAGTTTAAAAATTTCATATTAAATTTTCTCACAGAGATAAATTTATGGCTGGCGTAAAGCAAACCAATTTCTGTTCTATCGGAACTATCTTCCTTTTCGGTTGAAAACCGGATTACCGGATAAATGAAGGGCCTTTATTATACGTATAAATCATTCCGTTAATATTGTAAATTTAATTCGTCCATATGGCTTAACCGCATTTTAACCATTGTCGAACTAAGTTAACCGAGGTAATGCTTCCTTGGAACATTCGTGTTATAATACACTATTGCTCTGTGTTTATTATTTAACTACATTGTATCGGGCACGTTAAAAATAAGCAGAATAAACGATTATGTATTTACATTGGAAATATAGTTTATTTAAGCTATATAATTAAAATTTGATATTATCCTAAATATCAATAAATTGCACTTTATAAAACAAACTATTTTTTTATTGCGAATTATTCCAATAAAATATATTCCTATATTACTCATTATTTTTAATCAGTTACGATTATCTGAATGAACCTTGTGAGAAAGTAAATCTTATATTAAAAACAGATTTATGTAATTGATTATCGTAATTATTATGTGATTTATTTATATAATATTATTTTAATTATTGCATATTTAATATTAATTACAGGCGGCCCATGACTTTCGCACAATTTGCTATTTCGCACATTTAAAAGAAAACAATTTTTTTTAATTTAATTTTTTTTTTAAAAAAACGTTCTGATAGCAGTGAATCTTTTGCTTCAATCGAACGTTCTTATGATACAAACAGGTCTACGATATGTTCAATTTTGCAAAATAAAAATATAATTAAAGAATACGTACAAAATTGTGGAAAATAAAGATATATTTCCACAATCTTTAATGATATGTTTCCAAAAAAACACAGCAAAAAAAAACATGGATTATATGGAAAATCTTTGTCATCGTAGATCGATGACCAACATCAAAAAGATGTCCCTCTGAGTATTTCAATTATTCAAGCAAAAGCTCTTAGTTTGCACAAAGATTGGAAGGATAGATTAAAAAAATATTTTAACACGGTTTTTCAAGCAAGTAACGGTTGGTTTTACAATTTTAAAATGATGTATACTTTTCATAATATTAAATTTACTGCAGAATCAGCTGATGCGGATAAATATGCTGCAAAAGAATTTATTTCCTAATTATCCAAAATTATTGAAGATGTAGAATATTCCTCTAGCCAAATATTTAATGTAGATGAGACAGGTTTATTTTGGAAAACTCTTTAACAATGAAAAATATATAAGCCTTCACGCACCTTGACAAATTTTTAAATATTATGGAAGGTTGTGATCCCAATGGAGAACGCATATCTCAAGTGCGTGGGGCGATTAATAAAAACATAGCATGTTATAAAATACTATATGAAGAAAAGAAAAAGAATAGTGGAAAACAGTTAACTCTTGATAACTTTTCAAAGGAAACACCCGCAAACCCCACTTAAACGTGTCTCTTAAACATCTTATATTTAATTTCAATTTTTTTACTTCCCTCGACTTTCGTACATTCAACATTCGCACACATTTTCGGGAACCAATTATGTGCGAAAATCGAGGGCCGTCTGTATAAAATATCTCAATAATATTTATTTTCGAAAATTTATCTTTCGTATACCTATTTTTTTCTACTCTTATTAAAAGTAACATAAATTAAATTTAAGTTATAATTTTAATCAAATTAAGTTATTAATTGTCGTTTTCCTAGTTCTAAGCCATGAAGATATTTCAACAAATTAAATTATATAGATCTGAAAGAAAAAAATTGTGATACCGGTATTTAATTTTGTAATACCGTTAATATATATAGAGTCGATTTTTTTTAAAATAGCGGTATTACTAGTATTGCAATCCCTAGTTTTCACATCGATATATCAACTTAACACATCCGCGATATTTATGACTGCCTCCGCCTCCGCCACACACAATGAATTGTAATTTTCGCGTCGTTTCAAGTGTGTTTGAATGCGTTTTAATTAAAATATATATAGTGCGCCGTTCCAATTACTAAGCTATTAGTTTTTTTCGTGCACGTGCGACTTAAAGGGGCGACAAATGCATTTCCATTTGCGCGTCTCCATGACTACAATTACTACAAAGGGAGCAATGGGCGCTGAAAGTAATTATAACTTTTTTAACGAAGGGGTGTTACTTCCGATTTAAAATAAATTTGTTTAAATGCATATATTTTAAGCTTAAAAATATAATAAAACTAATAATAAAAAGCAATTAAAATGATAATTACTTTAATAACGTTTAAAATATTATTTACTTTGATTGTTACAAATAAACTACAATTTTTAACACACTTTAATTTAGATCCACTGACTGTGATTTTTGAATTGAATATAGCATTGTTACGAACAACTGGTAAATAATAAAAAATAGTAACACAACGATCAGGAATATTCATTTAAAATAAACTGTGTTTCACATATCTTAAAAATATGTCAAAATATCGTGTAATAATTAAAAAAAAAATTTTTTAAATATTTGTAAATATTTAAAAATATTTTAAATTTTTATCTGAATTAAAATTCAACATCATTTCGTCGAAACAAAGAGCTACATTTACGTCTACGTAACAACGTACATATTTGCCTAACGCCGAACAGAAGTCGAATGAGATCCGAGACTCTTCTCCATTCTGACCGCTAAAATCGTCAAAAGTAATATAATTTCCGCAAAGTTTTTTAATTTAAAAAGTTTTTAATCTTGTTTTCTAGCGCTTCCCGTTTGTCAGCTTCCGAATCTCGCGGAGCGTATCAAGTCTTTATTAGTTTCGAAAAATGTGACACTCGAGTCCATCGCTAAAATAACTGACTACCTGTTCACTGCGTGTATCAATATTTTAATATTTTTATAAATAAGTACATATTAAAAATAAGCTAATGCTTATTATATGAGATTCGTTATTCAAAATAAGTCCTTTGTTAATTTTCTTACTCTACAAACCCTTAGATAAATAAATTATTAATAAATAAATTATTCTGTACCTATATTTTCATATTGCTTTAAATTTTCTACGTAAAGATGGTATAACTGTAATATAAATAAATTTATTTATAAACCAAAGCTTCTCAGTAGCCTGAGAAGCATAACTCAAGTGTCAATCACAAATATTTTATAAATCATGATATATTTTTTTAATTGGTAACTTTGACAAAATATTATCATAAAATACAAAAATATTTTTAAAAAATCATATATAAAATTCGAGTTCATTATTTTGTGGCATAAAAGTTTACAGTTTTGATAGTATAATATGATACATGCAGTGTGTATTATTTCCACGAAAAATGTATATATACAGTAAATGTATTTTTTTATATAATACATACATAAATATTGTAAGAACCAATGATTCAAAGTTATACACAACATCCCTGATAATTTAAATTTCGATTGGTGCGTTCCCATTTATATCATCTCACAATACCTATTCTTGCTAAAAGTTAAATGGTGATTGTTACATACATTGTGTTCAAAATAACACAGGCAACCTTAATACAGCCCTATATGGAACCACCATAAGTCGAAAGCGTTACGTTTTAATGAAACGATCCTTGAATATTTTATTCAATTGCCCAAACGCACCGCAGCCCACCTTACCCTGAACAAAATTCCCTTTGATGACCTAAGATCTGTCCCAAATGTATAAACACACCCACCCCATCCATTATCCTTATTAAAATATCATTGTTAAACCTTTGACCCGTGAATTTATACGCTTCAAATTTTCAGACCCGCTATCGGCGAAGATCGTTTTTGCTTTGATTTATAATTGATAACAAAATCGTTAGGTTTACGCAAAGAGGTCAAGGAGAGTAGCCAGATGCAAACTATGTGTACATAATAAATATAAATAGAAAGGTATCTGATATACCAGTGTTATACACATACGGGTCAGGGTCATTAGTTGTCTTTCTTATTTATATTTAAAGCAATCATAAATCGAAAACGGTAGCAGAATCGCAACGGGTCAAGGCGAATACGTGTAGTATCTATGAATATAGGAAGGATCAATATTATTATTATGGTGATTAGGAATTGATTAAACAGCAGCAAGCTTGTTACTGTCTGATGGTTAAACCGTTTTGTGACATTAGGTATGTAAAAACTGCATCTGAAATCATTGCACAAAAGTTGAGACGGGTTGTCTGTGGATGCGTTCATCAGCCTCCTCTGATTTACGGTCCAGGTAAGAGGTTATTTGATGTGTGAGTATCTTGAACTCAAGATATGGACGTCCAAGTCCGTATCAAACAAAATATCTGAATGGAACAATTAATCAGAGAATGGTGGCGAATTTCTACGAATATAAATTTATGTTGGCCGATGAGGCAGATAGTTATCTACTTTCAATGCGATAAAAAAATATAATTTATGTAACGTATATAATCCGTTACGTGGTCTCTCTACGGCGTTTCTTTTTAAATACAGAAACCCATCTTTTCTTTAACAGTGAAAAAATTATTTAATCGCGAATGGAACTGACCCATTTTTATAATGATATGCATTCATATTTCCGTCTAATTATAGATAGAGCAGTGGTTCAATTGATGAACCTAACATATTAATATTTTAAATATGGTTCGTAGATTAGTTTTGCTAAATTTGTTTTTACACCTGTGCCAAAGTCATCACCAGCCTACTATGGGTGTAGTAGGTGGATTCAATTAATCAGGGTTTGCGTCAAATCGGTTTCCTTATAACTTGTTTCGACACGTGTCGAATAAGTATTTTTTAAGATGTTCTAACCCTAAGGGGTGTGACTTAACAACCAGAAAGACGCCAGTAGAAACTGGTAATAATTTATTAGTTAAATTTACATATTGCGGCAAACTATGATGGGCGAGATTGTTAGTCTCCGAGCGGTGGTGGAGAAGCTGGCGGAGGGATGATTTCAGTGGAAGATCCTCAGAGGCCTTGTAGGTGAGGCAAGGCCGTGTTTATCATGTCTCTCCTTCATAGAGACTAGCCTTAAGTAATAAGGATTGCAAAGCTAGTTGTCGAATTCAGTCAATTACGCACTCGTTTATTTGAACAACGAAATATGTACGCCTCTAGAAAATAACATTAGCTTAATGGACATCTTTCCAAGGTCAAATTGTGCAACGTGAATATTGCGGCCTTACGGTGCTTTTTGTTTTACGGTAATATATTGTTTTCAGTGACCGTTTCGCAACAAAGAAATATTTTTGAGAATTAGTACGTGATATTTATGTGGATTTATTTTTTCTAGACGTAACGAGGGCTGTTAATTTTAATTATATTTTCCAATTCATCCTTGATTAATGCGTGTGTTTCAAGAATAAGAACCTCCACAATTTCTATTCTACGTATGACGTGTGTATGATGTTGTGTTTGCGCATGTAAACCAAACGAGTTTTAACAAGTCTGAACAGGTACGTAGTATTAATATTGGTGTTTACAAGTCGAAATTATCCTCGCCACCTGACAATTTGCCACCACAGCACTAATATTACTGCCCTGTCGAAACTTGTTTCATACTTATTGAAACTTGTTTTGTTTGCATGCACAATCCCAACAGAAGCAAATCCACCATGATCTACCATTTCGAACTAATTACTTTTGATATATATGAATGTAAATTTATAAAAAGATATTTTACCTCCGACAGCTAGAAATTTTCGTTTCTTTTTAGCATTTGTAAAATTTAAAAAGTTAAGGAATACGCATTTGTTGAGTTGAGCGGCGCAATATCGTGCAGTAATTAACAGTTTCAACAAATGTTTTTGTTAGTTACATTAGAGTATCTTGTCAGTTTTTAGCTTTAATTATTAAATTATCTATTAAAATAATTCTCTCGTATTTGTGTAGAGTAAATAAAATAATAATATTTCTATATTTTGTCAATGAACAATTTTTTTTATTTAGTTTTTAGAATGTATATATGAGAATCGCGTTTATAATTAAAAAAACAACTATTTTATCCAGCAACACTAAAATTTGCATTTGGGCCACAAATCAATTTTTGTGAGTCGCAATAATGAAATAAAATGGTACTGACACATCCTGAAAAAGCAGGTCAACTGTTCTTAACAGGGCAATTATGATTGGTGACATACATGGAAAAGCTCGTACGAAAAACTAATATATAGCCACAAAAAGTATGGCATGACACCTTTTAGCAGTAGCTTAAGTCCCTCGGGGCCTCTATGATATTTTTGAGGGCCAAACAAATGGATTAAGGATAGGATACGATTTTCATACTCGTAGACTAAAATATATTTATATCTTAAAAGTTTTTTAACTTAGTTATTCAACTTACATTTCCTTTAAATAATTTAATTGTGTATAAATAGCTGCGATAATACTTTATGTTGTTGAAGACAACGATAAGAGTTAATTTCAGCGCAAAGAAAATGTTGGCAATTTGACTAATAAATGCAACGCTTAAAATATTTAAGCACCTCATTTATATATAACAAAAAATATTTCTTAAATTGTCATATTAGTTAAATAAAACTAATGATTAAATATAATCAAAGTATTTTTCATCTCTATAAGATTCATTAAGGAGATTAGCTGTGGAAAATCGCTTACCGCTAAGTATTAATACTTTAATTATAAGTAGTAAAAAAGGTAAATTTCACTCGCGATAAAATCATTTTTTCACTTTTAAAGAAAAAAATAGTTTCTGTGTTAAAAAAAAGCACCGTGGAGAGACCACTTAACTGATTATATACGCACCATAAATTATAAAACAATGAGATTAATCGCATAACGAGCGTAATCGTTTCCAATCTGTCTTATCGGCTAACATAAATTTATATTCGTAGAAATTCGTCACACTTCTCTGATTAACTGTCCTGCCGAAAAGTGGCGGACCACTGAGCTCACAATAGAGGAGCTAGTGTAAATACTGTTACTATAGCACCCAGAAATCACAGACTTGAACGTTCACATCTTGAGATCAAGACACTCAAACTTTAGAAGACAACCCAGAAGAAGCCGATTCAACTTTCAACCTGCCCCCACGGACGCACCCATAAAAAACCTGTTTCAACTGCTGCTCAACAAACAAATTATCTTTGTCTTAAGCAAATAAAAACCTTCGATATTATAAATCAGATAAATATATAACACAAGTTCGAGAGCAACCAAGCATATATTCCACGGGCCGTGCTTCGCGGGCCGGATCCGGCCCGCGAAGCATTTTATAAATTTAATTATAAAAATAATTCTGATCGACCATCACAGATGAATATCTTGATATTGCTGGGTCGTGCATCTATTGAATGTAAAAAGCTATAATATTTTATAATTAATAAAATAGACGTCGCTGATATACAGACTTTGATTGCAGTTTGCTGTCTCACTACTAGCATTTTAGTTGTTGATTGTATTTTATTGCATTGTAACGCATTAGGTTAACGCCTGTAAATTAATTTCTAAAATATCACTTGCATTTATTATTGCAATAAATATTAAAAGTCTGTCTGCAAAAATATCCATGTCATTTTATACAAAATATCATATGTTAATATTATACTGATTTTTAGTTTCGCGTCCAAGTGAAGAAACAAATGAACCAACACACATCCTTGTCTTACTGTAAACTTAAATTTCATCAGCTAGGATAGGGGGCCCAACCAGCTGCATCGTTAACGCTGAGGTCGTACAAATGAGCATTTCAAAAATCATGAAAACGAAATAACTAATAAAAAATAGAAGAGATTTTTATATATAATTTAAGATTTCAAAGAGCAACTATCTGTTAGATTAACCACTCGTAAGCACTAGAAAAATAACCCTTTTATTGGTAAAGAATGCACGATACACAATGCGTCTATCCTGCATAAAAATCGCTATTCCCTTGCACTAACAATTTTAGGAAGTCTTACAATGCAGTTCTACTTCTTCAAGGCGTGAGCATAATTTCTTGGTTAAATGTTGCAAAAATTACAAAATAGGGCAATGAGAGTAATCTTAAATAAAAATAGATTAACTAATTGTAAAAGTATAATTGATAGATTAAAATGGTTGAATGTTCAAGAAATATTGAGTATGAATGTTTTAGTATTTATATATAAGTTAGAAAATAATATGTTACCAGAATATTTTAATAAGTATTTAATAAGAAATAAAGATGTACATAAATATAATACTAAAAATAGAGAAAATTTAAAGATAATTAAGTATAAGAAAACGAGTACGGCTAGGGGAGTTATGTACGGAGGTTTTGATTTATATAATAGTCTTCCAAGAGAAATCCGAAACAGCAAAAATATAACGGGTTTCATAAATGGAATAAAAAAACACCTTCGTACATATAGAAATAAATTATAATATTAAGTCTTTATTATTGTATATTTTTATTTTTTCTTTCTGTTATGTATTTTTTATATATATTTTTATATATGTTTACTAAATTTGTTAGATGTAAAGATTAGCTATTAAGCTAAATAAATTAATAAAATAAAATAATAAATAATTAAGCGATGCAATTGGCCAACTAACATCCGCGTCTATGATTCGCCAGAGTTATCTCGAATCAAGAGTATAAAAAACACCAGCAGATCGTCCAAAGAACATCACGATAATTCCTGCTTCTCCACTAGCACAACTCTACACTAAATTTTTTTCATAGTAATTTGTACAAAAATAAACTTTTACTTCAGCCTCAAACCCTGAAAATACCACAATTTTTTCACGACTAATGTATTAAGCACTGTTACTTAACCCTTAATAAAATAGCTCTAATGACATTCTCAGATAAAATGTGTCAAATTATTACCGCCTCCGCGATCCCGCGGCCCGACTATTATGCACCCCCTGAACTCTCGTTTGGCATATCCCCAGTTACACATCTCCAACGGCCCATTTAGGGAATAAGACCGCCATGTGCAATTAGCGCTGTTTGCCGAAGCGCCGACATTACATAAATTAAACGTCATTGCGTCGAACGCAAAGGGTTCGTTCGGTTTTGTCAATCGCTTGGCAATTATGCCTAATTGCCGTGTTGTTGCCGAATAGATTTTAATTTAGCATTTTGCAGAGTGCAGCGTGGTATTGTCCGCCATTTAATTCGCATGCAATGCATTAATGATATTTTTATTGTTCGACGTCACGTGCCGCCGCTGGATTAAATTTTGGCTCCATGAAACTATTTTCAATACTTAAATGTATCATACATTTGCAGTCAACGGGCATAATGTAAATTTGATAAGATACAATTTATTACTCTAATATATTTTCTGGAGATAACTACTGCTTTAATCAATATAAAATATGTTTAGTAAACTTTGGAGTCTGAAAATGATAAATCAACTGCGTATTAAGCTCAAAGAAGTCATAGCGCTTCTGATCTGTCAAATTCGCTGTCGCTGGAAAAAGTGTTGCCAATTCAAAAAACAAACCTCTAAAAAAACAGCTTTATAAGGCGATTACTAAAACGAGAAAGATCTTGGTTTGAATTCCATATCAACCCTCAGAAATAGTAATTATTATTTTATTCAAATTTTGGTCGATTACCATATAATATTTTCTAGATTTTTCCTAGATTTTCCTATTCTGATATTCCACATTATGTTTCGTATTGTTCTGACAGTTCAACCTTTCTGAAAAAATACTGCCTTATATCGTCCGATTCCGTTCGATCGGACGTTAAAAGAACGATAATAATAAGAAACATGTCTGAAAATTGCCGGACCAAATACCAGAAGCACTCAAACCTGCCAAGTTTCTACATAATTGTAGAAGAATCAGGAAGAAATCGAGCTAAAAGGATAATGTAGGTCAAAGTTTGCTAACTCACACACACACAACTTATATATAATAACATATCAGTCAATATTAGATATGTCAATCTTCTCCGTTCACCCGGGAATATATTACGCCTATCATAATTTCATCTAATCACAACCTATACGACGTTCAATCTGAGTTATAACCCATTATCGTGTTCACACACGGCGGTTATATTGTACCGTCGAAACAATCCGACTAAATTGAGATTAATTAATTCCCCTCTGCCCTACCCCTTCCGCTGAATCTTTGAAGCGATTCGAGTGAAAATAAATAGAATAAAAATCGAAACGAAAAACCGTTCGCTTAACGAGCCGCGGAAGCCTTCGTAAATAAATTTCGTAACGGGCGGATTCGTCAATATCCTGAGATACTGAGATACAATTTGTATCGAGATCTGGATGACTGAGTCCTGATAACGAAGACCTGCGTAAACATATTTCAACAAAAGGTCTCTCTCGTCATAAACGTTTTTTGTCAATACAATTATAATATAATACGTTCGCTGGATATACGCTGCTGCTGACAACGGATAATTTTCATTTCGGCGAATTTTTGGTATTGGATGAATAAAAAGCATATTCATTGTCAGTGTGTATGCGAATAATTTTGCGGCAATTGAATAAGTCAATTTGTCGCATGTCGAATTGCTGCCGTGTGCACACAAACGTAATATCTAATTTTGCAATGCATTCTGACCAATTATGTTAAATACAAAAACAAAAATTTTCGAAAATATTTTTACGAATAAATCCATAACATAAAAGACAAGAAAGCATTTTTAACTATAAAATGCAAAATAGTAATTTATCGCTCAAAAATATATTTAAATGCAACTACAGATTCCATTTTTGTGTATACATATACCAATGGAGCTTTCAGTTAGCTTTAGGGCCAGGAGCTCAGGGAATCATATCCAATTTTTGACATCAAATCGAGAATTCTCATTTCTCTAGAAATTAAAAGGTAAAAATTAAATTTGTACACATTTGAAAGGGTCTTTGTCTTAAAACTTGCGTTAATTTACTGTGATAAAAATGACCATCCATCAACAAGGAAACAAGACAATAACGAAACCACATAAATAACATAGGTTTTGTTCCTACTGTAAATATTTTTCGTCATTGATAGAATATTTCTTTGTTGCGAAACGTACACTCAAGATTCCTGTTGCAATTAAATACGACCTTGGACAATACCCATCAAGCAAACGTCGCTTTCTAAAAGCGTATACCTATTTCGCTGTTGTAAGAAGCGACTGCAGGGATTGGCTGGATGATCACTGCATAATTTCTATTGGTCAGCAATCTTCGCAGCTCTGGATACTTAAGCCTAGAATCCGATGAGGAGAAGAGAGTCACCAGCAGCTACTCAAAGAGACCAGCAGACACCCGACGCCCGCGGACAACATACTGTCATGGGCGCTCACATCACGAGAGGAACTTCTCTATACGAGTACCACCATACCAGAAAAAGATTAACTTCCACTGTACTAGACCTCTGAGGACCTCCTACAGACATCATCCCTCTACCAGCTTCTCCACCAGCACTCGAAGAAAACATCTCGCCATTTATTGTATGTCGCAACATACATATGTATATATAACGTAATAAAACTTCACCCTGACTCTCATTGGCTATGAAGTCACACCCCTAGGGTTCTTAAACCATAAATCTTTTTGCTTTTTTTTATAATCGCTGCATTAGAGAGAGTGGATTCATGGCAAATGCTTTCTTGGAAGCTTTTGATGAAGGTCATAAATATTTTAATCGTGATAACTATTGCTACTCTAATTGGGACTATCTTTGCTTTGCTAATCTAAAAACTACACTTACAATCAGATGAGAAGAATCTGTTCCGCGAAGGAACCGGCAGATTTTAAAAATATATGGGAGCTTTCCACAGAGTTATGCCATAAAATTTGCATTTCAAAGAACTTAATTCTCGTCTTTTTCAATAATAAGTTTTTGTACTTTATATTATTCAAAATATGAAAAATGTAAAGTAGCAACAACTGTTACTACTTTACATGTTTTCACATATTTCTCTACGATTATGGTGTAAATGAATCGACGAACAAGAAAACTCTGTTGTCGATTAAAGCAACATCGACACAATACAAAAAAACATTTACGGTCGAAAATTTTTAACCAAAAATAACAGGGATTCGAATTAAAATGTTATGTGCTTTTTAGAAAGTTATTTAAAGAAAATGTGTGGTAATGTAGCTACCAATATTTTTTAAGAAATAATAAATGTTTGATCATTCTTAAAGTTTTTTATATTTTAATTACTATGATATTTTAAATATTATTTTGCATAACTAAAAACAGTATAGATATTTTACATATGTATATAAAGATATCTACAATATTACACTGAATTATTTTAATCACATACTATAAAATACATATATTTTTGAGAAAATCGATAAGCTATTTTTCGAGAAATCAAAAAAATCAAAAAAATAAAATGCTCAAATATACCTATGTAAGTATTCACATCGAGATATTTTATCACAAATTTCGTGAATGGTAAAATATTTGTTACAGTTAAATTTGTTTACTATATTTGCATTAACACAGTCAGTTTGAGAGCCATCCATTTCATAATTATTCATAATTTAAGTAAGAGATGGCAAGCTTGGGCTTACGTCCAAACAAATGTTTGATCAAATATATAGAAATTAGAATCATTACTATATTTTTTTATATTTATCAATCAATCAATCGGAGTAATGATAAGTATATCAAACATACATATATCCGTATTGTGTGCTTTAGAGTTAATAGTAAAGGTGTAAACCCAATCTTGCCATCTCTTTCTCAATTTAAATAATGATTAAATGGAAAGCTTTCGAACTGACTGTGTTAACGCAAATAGCTTATAGATCCAATTATCTTATTTTTATGAATGAGTCACGAATATATAAATAGAAACTCAATAAAATAAATAGTCCAAATAAACAGTTAATACTTAGGAACAATTTTTAATCACCAAATTTAATTAAAGATATTATTTAAAATATCAAATATCATTGGTTATATGTTCAGAGCCATCGTATGAAATACCATCCTTATACATAACTGTTAGTTTTGAATTTGCATAGTTCCGTAATTGTTTCGGATTACTAATTATGAACTGTTCGCTCATCTTAATGAAGTCCTTTTGTAAAGTTAGTATCACTTGTTATATTAAAGAACAACAGCAACATTAATAAGGGATTTTTAAATATTTGTTACGATGGTTACTATATCCTACATTAAAACAACAATCTTTGAAAATGAAATAAAAATATGTAATATTGTTGTCTAATAGTTGAAATGAGTAAATATAATAATATAATTAAAAACTCGTTTTTTTATTTACTTAAATTGTTTATCTATATATATTATTCTATATAATAAACCCATATTTCTATTTTTTTTAAATATATAATTGCAGTGACCTTTAAAATTATTTTTATGGTCTATAACTATTCCTTACATTTTATTAACTATTTCCATATTAAAAGAATCTACATTTATTATTTAACAGATATTTATAACAAATTTCACGTGTAGTTTAATTTTAATTTATTAAAGAAATTTGTTCTTAAAAACATTATATTGTGATTAATACATTATTTAAATATAAATATATTTTTAAGCACAATTATTGATACATTAAATTAAAGTATCGACAACAAAAATGCGTATTTTGCGTACATATATTGTAAATAATAATAGTCGCAGCTTAAAACATTGCGGTGCACTCTTTAATTTAAATATACATAATTAATTTTTCTTTATGTAGAAACTACTTTAGAGATGGAGCGAAGCTCGTAAACTTATTGTATTTTTTTCATCAATTTTGAGAAAGCATTCGATCGCGTAAAACACTACCATCTTATAGAGGGAGTTTTATCGGTCTAAGATGACAGAGATATATATTAAAATCAGCAGTAATAAGCATTGAGGGAAATCAAACTGAAAATATTCCAATACAGAAATGTGTCAGATAAAGATGTCTTCTTTCTCCTATTTTTTTCAATACATACTCCGAAACTATATTCAAAGAAGCACTCCAGGGACAAAAATTATTAAAAATCAAAGGGAACACATTTAACAATATGCTGATGACACGGCAATATTTGCTGAGACCGTTGACTTCATTGAAAGATCCTTAAATAGTGTAAATAAAAAAGGTTTAAAAAGGGCCTAAAAAGAAATATCAATAAAACAAAAATTATGGTTTTAAGCAAACACTCCGTTGGCCCGGTAAGCTTCATAAGATTCCCATGTCAACTGGACGAAGTACCATTACACGAAAGAGCATGCTTTACCTCTTTCTTCGTTGCATGCAACACCACTCCCACTTTAATTTCTAGGGGATCGGCGTCAGTTCTGGATTGTTAAATGAATAAATTTGATTAACCTACAATACCACTAACTTCATACCATAATTTCACTACTTATGTATCTGATTTTTTTTAATTTTGTGCAGAATTTTAACGATATTTTAAATAAATATAATTATTATAGTCATTATTAAATGTATTCCTACTATTTTTGTTTCCAAAAGCAATAAAATATTTATATTTAATATAAGAAAAGAGCATTATTATATAATAAAAATCAAATGGTAAATATTTCTTTAGAAGCGCAGGGTAACACCCCCACGGTGTATGGCTGAGAGGCAAATAGTAGTGGATTCTAATTAGAATATAACGGTAAACCGTCGAGCTCGATAGGGAATCTTATGATGCGCCCGGTAAGCTTAACATTAAACGGAGAAAACGAAGCATTTCAAATATTTGAGTAGTCGGGTAAATGACGAAATGGACCCCGACAAAGAAATTAAACTCCTAAATAAAGCTAGTCTTATAAACAAGCACTTACTATGGATTTATCGATAATACCGGTATTGGGGCAAAAAATTGATCTTCGATACTATTGGTATTACAAAATGAAATACCGATAGTACCGGGAAAAAATATATTTTTTTTAAATCCGTATATTTTATTTGTTGAAAACGATATCTCTATGGCTTTGAACTACGAAAAAACAATGCCCTTTTTGCTTGAAAGCAGAAACAGAGAATAAAATGATGCTTATTATAGGAGATTAACCTAAGTAGCGTTATCGGCGTAGGATATCAAAGTACAATAATATTATGCAGTATTTACAAATTTTTTTATTATATAATATTCATATAAGCTTCGTTCTTTCGAATAATCGTAACTGACAAAAAATAATTAGTAATATAAGAGATGATATTTTGTCAAATATGTTTTCTTATGCCTGCACTACACTCTTTGGAGGTTGTCCAAACTGAAGTTACAACTGAAGTCGGCCGAGACGTACGACTTCGAGTAAGCGACCACACTGTCGCAAATTTCATATGCAGTCCGGACGGCGGCCGTGAATGATGTTCGGACGGCGACTTCTATCACGTACAGCTGGCATATTTGCGCGTGATCGAAAAATGTGCCAAATAATCACAATTTTAAATTAGTATATTATTAAAATTACGCTACTGATAATTATAAAAGTTTGTATGGGCACTCGCCAATACAATATCAGTGAAAACTTTTCAGTCGTAAATATTCAATTTACGCAAAATCTTTGTCGGCTTTTGCAAAATGCCATAAGGCATAAAAATGATACTTCAGAATACGAACACCATATCTGTGACTATCCTAGAATTTGTCGCCATCGATTCTAAATAAGAATTCGTTATGGTGTGACATTTATATAAACCGAACTAGGAAAATACATAAGGATATTCGAAACGATTTTTTTTAACAAAAACAAGTACCACTAATGATTTAATTTTATATGAAAAAAATATAATAACGATATCTATTAGATAAATATACTATCAAAAATATAATTAATCCCTTTTGGTGCCCTAAAATATTCAAAGATGTCAGTAAGAGTCTGTTGAAGTCCCCGATAAGCATATGGTATTATAACTTTACCACGTGACCATGATGCAGCTCTCGACATGCGTGTTGACCATAGGACGCCTACGCGCATACTGAAATTGAACCGAGTTACTCGTTCTATCGCAATTTGCGAAAAAATATATCATTATCTCTCTCACTCTCGTCACTTAACACGTGAGAGAGCAAAAGGGGAAGTATCTCATCTCTTGCGCTCGAAAGAGCAGCTCCGACTTCAATTTCTTTTACTTCGGTCGTTTTTCCGACGATGTTCGGAAGCGCTCGAAGCTGGCCAAGTTGACCTAAATTACCCGCACTTTACCTCCCGTTCTCGGTAACCTCGGAGAGATTTTAGAGCGGGCAGAACCAAACTCGACCGAAGTAACCCACTATATTCTCCGTCCTTGGCCAACCATGGCCTACTTCCAGAGAGTGTAGTGCAGGCATTAGAGTTATTATTCTAAAAGAAGAAAGATTTGCCGCCTGCGATTTTAAAAATATTTTTTTGACAATATAACAAATGAATAAAAGTCAAGAAATAAATATATAAAAAAAGGTTTTGTTTGTACTGAACCTTTATTATGACTAAGAGAGTCACCAATGATTGAATTCTATTCATGATAGGACGCAATCGAAAACTTCTTTCGAATGAAGGAAGATGGAAGATTGAGTTCCGAAATTTTTATAAGATTCTTTGTACACTTATAATAGTAAAAATTTAAGGAAAAAAATGGATCGTAAGAAAGATGTCATGATTACGAAGCATACGCCTATGGACGGGGATGAAAACCATAGAAGTTTTTCATGCAGGCAAAGACCCCGGAGGGATGCTTAATAAAAAATTATAAACCATGTTTCTGGTTTTTCCAAAATAATATTTTAAATATTGTTTCATAACATATTAGTAATATTAGCATTCAACCATTCAAATAGTTCAAGCATGCTTTAGCAATTAATAAACGATTTATATGCGATACTCCTCTCATCGCCTGTAACTGCACATTCTGAAACATTTGTAATATTGCATAATATACTTCATTGAGCACATATAATATCATCGCACATATCCATACAAATTGAAACTGATTATAAACATTATTAAAAGATTCGGCACCCTTTCACACGTGCGAGCATATTCGAAAGTTTCCTAAATTTATTCTCGGCGAGCGTCGAACGCTTAACCCGAACCTGGCCCAATCCGGCTGTTTGGTTTAACCGAGATAATATTCAATATGTTTGCTAGGGTTGGGGGTGGCGAATGTTCGAAACTTTGCCACGGTCTAGGTCTACAAGACCGTTTTTGCTTATCGAGCGTTGTCCGAACGTTACCGCACCAGATATAGTTTAACTTTGCACATACACCGATATAGAAAATCAGTGTTCAAAACGAGATAGGAGAGCCGTGTCCTAAATTAGTGTTTGGATTCATTTCTATGGCCAAGCCTAATCGCGTACATTAGACGAACCATTTTCGGCGCCATTATCGTAAGCGGAAATTTCCGCTTTTGGACGTTTCTTGCTAGGAGCCCCCTAGGGAATGAAAGGGGAAGCTGCAAAAGCCGCACGTGGAATTACCATTGACGTACCTCGTTTTGCATGTCAAAATTTTGGCAACGACCTACACTTCATTATTTACGTTTACATTACGGCCCCAAGCGTTTGCTTGGAATTTTGCAAAAAATATTGATTAACCTTGTTTAATCGGGTAGTTCGATTCACATGACTTGCCCTCTTAAAACCTACCCTATTTGTCATAATCGCATGCCTGAAATAACTTATACGAATGAACAAATATTGTGTATATAAATATTTTAAGAAAATCCCACAATAAAACTGTATATTACATTATAAGCTATCAAAATCCGATTTACAAAAAATCTAATAATATAAAGACCTCGCGGCAAAAACATATTAACTGACATGACATATACAAATTGCTCTGTACTTTTATACTTTACAACAAAAATATTAAATATATTTTATTTTTAATGTTTTATCATATTTCTTATGTATTTCTTAAAATAATATTTGAGCAATAGTTAATTCCAAAAGTACAGTCTTTATCCATTTATTTAATTTTTTTTAAATAGCTAACGATATTTTCATTTCCATGCATGAAAAAAACTTCAATATTCTTATTACAGTTTTTTATTAAAAAACCTGCTCAAAATTCTAAAGCTAATATCGAAACAGTAACATGACAAAACATGTATACTCCGTAGTTTAACACATTTTTGTCGTGAATTATTTACTGCAGTTAATTCTTTTTTTATTGGTGTAAAATGTTAGTATGTTTTTAACCGTTTGGATGCCGTTAGAACGCCAGTGCCGCTTACGAACGACGACATAAATGCCGCTAGGACGCGAGGGTCCGTTTCTAGTTTTGTAAAATTATAAAACAATTTTTAGTGTATTTAATTTTATAAACTAAATTTAATTTTGTTCCTATAATAAATAGTGGTTCACACAAAAATATTTTTTTAAATGTATTTATAAAATCGTCTATATTTGGCAAAAATTGATTGACATGCTTAGCATACACCGCCTAATTTTGCTTGCACTAAAAAGTGCACAAAAAATAATACAATAATTTATTTTTAAGAAAGTAAAAAGCATTACATCCCCGAGGCATTTTTTATGCCGAATGGTGTAGACCGTATGTGACAATAAAGATCCAACTACAAGCATCACAATAAACACTCTAGACATTCTACAAATATTATTTTCATATACATAATAAAAATTTTAAGACACGTTCGTCCAAACCATGTTCATATGACAGGCTTGAACCTGTTTAAACTCCAGCGCAACGATCATCTTCAAGTCCATTAAGTACAGTGAGAAAACAGGTTAATCGAATTACACCTCTAGATTGCCATAATTGGTCGTGGTAGCAAAAAATGGGTGAGCACTGAACCTCCTTCATTGTTACCATTTGTATAAAATCGAATACACGGCGCCCGAAACAAAAACTTCTAACATCGTCAACTTGAGTTGACATCCTGATTCCAGAATTCAGCCCAATTCAAGGATAAGTTAATTATTCAATTTCAAAGACCCAAATTATTGCACAAACATAAATTATAAACAAAAATAACTTACATCAAAATAAACACCTCCGACACATATACTATATCATATATTTTTATAATGAATATATCTGCGTTTATTTATTGTTTTTTTTTATTTAAGTCATTAAATATCTAAATATATTAACATGTATGACTTTTATAGTATCATATTATACGTATAATGCTACTTGTATGAACAAAGCATGGTAATGGTCCGCGGGATATAAAATTTTGAGTTTAATAGATTGTGAGCTACGAAAAGTTAGCGACTGCTACTCTTGAGAACATTGCTTAGGCCACTATGATTTTCAAGAGGCTTCGAAAGATGCAGTTCAAAGCACTCAGGACGTTATTATTTATTATTTTATTTTAGATTAAATTAAGACCATCGTGGCATAACAGGTTACCCCAATGCGCCACGATGGTCGAAAACATATTTTAAATTTATAAAACATAAAAAACATATATATACATAAATATAACAATACTTAAACATAACAAAAAATGATAAAATATCAAAATTAAATGATACAAACTGGATCAGATCCTCGTAGCTAACATTAAATAAGTCAATATGTAATGCCAGCGTATTAAGGATCCGGATGGCCACAGCTATAGGCGAGTCGGCAAGTGCGGATGTCCTAGCCCTAACGGCCATCAAAAGAGGTCTCGATCGTGATTCTCGAAAATGTTCCGGAACCCAAAACTGGAATTCCTCGAGAATAGCTGGATTGTCAACAGCACCTTTTAGTAATTTGAAAAAATGTTTAGCGACATACAGCTTTCTGCGAGAACTCAGCGAATCATATCCCAACGCTCCTAAAAGAAAGGCGCTGGGATATAAGTACGGATAATAACCAAATGTCCTTTTGTAAAGGTATTTTAAATACCTTTTTTGAATTGTTTCCACTAAAAAGGAATATTTGGCTATTCGGGGATTCCAAATTATAGATCCCGATTCAAGAATGCTACGAACTAAGGTGTCATAGAGGATGCGAATAACTGACGGATCGTCAAAGTGAAAGGCATTCCCCAAAACAAAGCCGAGCATCTTGGAAGATTTATCACAGACGTCGTGTATGTGTAGAGAGAACCTCCATTTGCTCTCGAAAGTGATTCCGAGATCTTTAGTGGAAGTTTCTCTAGTCAAAATGTTACCACCGAGATGGTATAAATAAGCTGATGGCGAACGGGATCGAGAAAATGACACAGTATGGCACTTTCTTACACTAAAGGGCAGACGGTTAATGGAAACCCATCTCTACATAGAGTCTAAATCACTTTGTAGAGAGAAGGAGTCCACAACAGATCGAATGCATTTATATAATTTTAAATCGTCTGCGTACAGAATAAAACTTGAATTTTTAATTGCTGTATTTATGTCATTAATAAATAACACAAAAAGCAGAGGTCCCAGATTGGATCCTTGAGGAACCCCCGAAGAGGTAAAATATTCTTTTGACAATCGTCCACCATAGGTTACAAACTGTCTACGATTGCTTAAATAACTCGAGAATAACCGAGTTAAATTATGTGATCGATAGTGAGATTACGAGCAATGTATTCAAGTGAATACGTATATGCATAGAAGGATGTGTATTAAGAAGAACCGTTCACCTGCATTTGCTATATATGCATGTGAAATAAAATTACCTAATTAAATTACATATTTTATAATTTATTTGATTGATGATTCGTACTTCGAAGAGCCTCGATAAACACCAAAAAAAACAATAACACTACTCATGTACTCAGAATGAGTATGGACAATTAATTGTGATATTTTTCAAAACCACATATTTAATTATAGAATCACGGTACGAAAAATTACAGCCAGCGTGACTTAAATGATACGAGCGACAACGAGCACAGTTAACAAGTTATTATATTGCGAAAGTTCAGTATATAGAGCCACACAAATGAGACTCGGTGAAAGCGAAAGCTTTGGTGAAGATCAAGCTGAAGTTCATAAGTGCATTATTATGCACAATTATAATGGAGCTAGCAAACGAAATGTGTTGTAGTTAAGAGAAATTATTTTAATTTTTTTACAACAATATTTTTCAATCTTCTAGTTTGCATAAATGTCCAAGAGTACCACAAATTCCAATGGAGCATGCTTATTTTACATTTGCTAAAAATCGTACGTGACGGAAGCTGCACGAATTGTAGCGTATCTCTTTATATCTGTGTATTAACGAAATTATCTGCTGGCAAAGTTTTTTTTTTTAAATATTCGAGTTTTCGCAGTTGTGTCACGTATTGTATATTTAAAACGTGCTAACGACAATGATGAAATTATTTATGCATAAAGCGCGTATCGAAAAGCTTATCGTCCACGTCTGGAGTCCCCAATCCCCGGCGTATTTATTTCAATGTAAATTTTGTAAACGTATCAATAACGGGCGACAGAAATGCGAACGGGGGCTGCCGCGGACACAAAGGGCCGAAACGTGTACAAAGATAACAATAATAGAGGTCCAAAATGGAGCAATTTTATTATATTCATAAACCGGACATTCGACTGTGTGACAATAACCAGCCCCGGTTCCAGCCCAGGGCAACAATAGTCATAACTTCGTCTTGCGACTGGGGGGGTGTATAAATTATGCAACCTAAAGGTCTATATGTATATCCATGTACATATAAATACACATAAAGGAACATTTGCTGACCACAAATAATAATACGAAAGAGGAAAAACCGATTACTTTGCTTTAGTAAATGATTTTATAAGACAGTATGGGAAGATCTAACGCTGGGTGAGGCGCAAAAAAGTAATCGCAAATCTCGATAAGATGAAAGTGCTTAAAACGAAGCATTTGACAAGCATAAGTTACAATGCTTTCGTCCATCTTGGGCCGATATAGATCTTGACAACTAAGATTTTTTAAACCTCATATTTTTCCGTGTGATACGTTTTTTCAGTGTTTTTCAGTACACAGTAAGTAACTGTTTGCAGAACTATTTAATATACGAAAACTATTTTTATGTAACCATTTGATTACACAAAATATTCGTTATTTCGCAGAGTGTATTAATAATAATTTGACATATGCTGCCTTAGAGTCGAAAAATAACCTTTTTTTAATTAGCTATTATATTACTCACAATATGCTCAACCTTTATAGCAACTATTCTCATCTGATTAAAATTAATATATTTTCACGAGCACGTTTCTTTGTGTGCAACAATCAAACAAAACTTAATTAATTCACTTTCTATAAATCGCTTTCCATTAATGCTACAAGTAAACAGACTTTGATTATAACCTCATTTTAGAATATTTGAACAAAAATATGACATTTTAAATGGATCTGAGCTAGGGCATTCGTACCGGGTAGAACCGGAACCGAGTATCCGGTTACCCGCCATGTTTTTCATGGAACCGAAAACCGGGTAATTTTTGACGGGTATCCGGTTAATTTCATTTAAATATTTTTTCCATTACTTCAAATTTAATGGAAGAGCCGAATCGGCGTTCTTAAACGACTAACGACTTTGAACGACAAAAAAGGGACAGCACTTAGCGGCCTATAGATTTCGAGATAAGCGAATGCATAGATAAGGATTATTTTGAAAGGATGCAGTTGTAAATAAAAATAAATTTTAATGCGTTGTAGGGTGAAAATATAACACATTAGATTCGTTAGTGTTTTTAAAATACAACTTTTTACAAAAAGAACATCACTAAAATAAGCTTTGTTTCTCTACCTACATATAATACATATAATACATACAATCATCTAATTTCTTTTATAATTTTAATAAAATTTATTTCCTTGGTATTTTTCATGTGCAATTTGTAATATTATTGCCAAATATGTGTTAAAATAAATATTTCGGTTTTGTACTGTTACACATGTATGTAGTATGTAAGTATATGTATATATGTACCTAACGATGGAATGTAAAAATATTTCGATTGAGTAAAGTATTAATAATTACATAATATATTGATTTTATTTCAATACCTTATTTTTTTTAAAAATGATATTAGTTATTAAAGTAAAATTAAATATATCACGTCATATTTAATCAAAGATTCAAATATAATAAAAATTAGACTCTTAACGGCCTACAAAAATTACCCGGAACCGAACCGGGTACCCGGTTCTTTTCCGGCAAATATCCGTAGAACCGGGTAATGAATTTGGCCGGGTATTTGGATGCCCTAATCTGAGCAAAAGACACCCGATTTCTACATAAATACTAATACAAATGACAACAAGTCGATGCTTGTACCCAAATTAAAATTATCCAGTGAAAGCGTTGCCAAATCTCCAGCTGACCGGAACGCAAAAAGCCATTCTTATAATAAAATTAGACAGCGACATAATCTGTATTTGCTTTGAATCGTCGAATTGTTCTGAAGATCGAAGTAGAAAAGAACAAAAGCCTCTCCTCTATCAGCAAAATGGTATATAACATAGCGTACTCATGACACTTCCTTTAAGAACACACTTTCATCAAGATCGTTTATCTGCAACTTCAAGCTTCTGGCTTATGATAGAGTACGCTCGGGATAAAGATTCCGGTTTGTTATTGTCTGCGTGAACTGTGTGGCTCAAAAAATTTCACTCAGAATATTTAATTTTTTTATTTTAAAAGAAAATATATGTTTATTTAACATACATACGTCTGAGCTAAGTTGGAAATTTCAACGGACAATTAAAAATATATTATATAATCGAAGAAACCAGACATTGATGTCATTAATTAAATATTTGTAAAATTCAAAATCTTTCACTTGTCAAAAAAATAGCTGTTCTTCAAAAGCAAAAAGATATAAAATGGGGAAAGAAATTATTCGCAGATTGTTTAATGGCTCGACGACTCTATTAAATCATTAGAATCCATTAAATAAATTGAAAAATTATCATTGGCGCAACGATAAGAATAATAACTATTTTAAGCCTTACAGAGAATAGTGTAAAAAAAACCAACAACGTACGGATTAATGGAAAAATAATTAAAATATTTTAATCCACGGGTAAGAGAACGAATAACTTACAGTGTATATTTGAAGCCTTGATATCAATTAACCCAGATATGTCCAAGAAATTTTGTTCTCTTAAAATTTCATTTATAAATAAAAAACAGTGGCACGAGTTTAGTGATCTACCCATGGGACAGTGGGCATATCTGGGTTTTAAACCAATATCAACACAAAATTATTTAAAATAAATCACTAGAGAAGATCGAACTTCTGTGCCACACTGCACTTTAATGACGAATACCAGCGTTGACGAATCAGCGACTGTCCTTAAAAGAGAAAGCGAGACAACGAAGTACACGCTACATCGCTTCTCCCTCTCATATACATGTATACGCACACAATAACAAACCGGCATCCTTATCCCGAGCGTACTCTACACGAGAACTCGCGCTAAGCAGATCTACGAGGAAATATACATATTTATACGATTTCAATACTGTTTCAAAAATAATAATAAATTATTATATAAATTTTTCTGTTTTGAGGAATTTTCTTGAATGCGCTATACTGATATTAAAAGCCTTGAACGGCAGTCAATTATGTTTTTGCTACTTCTCCATGTCCTTCTCATCTTTATAGCCAATGTTACGTGTTAAAGATATTTAACTTTGACTTAACTGTTTTAATTAATTAAGGTTAAACGATTTTAAATGCGATCGGTAAGTGTGCGAAATTAAAATCAGCCCGCAGCTGGCGCATCTAGATATAAATTGTTTTAATCAAAAATGTGAATTGGCCCGGAAAGCTCGACGAAAAATTGCCCTGGGAAAGCCTATAAAGGTAATTGGCGCAGGGATAGCTTACCAGCAATTATGTTAATTCAGACGCCCCAACTACAATTATTACGCACGACCGAACGGGAAAATTCCGCAAATTTAACTATTTCCACGGAATGCAAACGGGTTCAAGCACAAATCGGCGATATTCTCTCGCCCCTGAGCCAGGGAATGAACTCGCAGGGTGCCTTTTGAGCTTTCAACGCTTTCATCTGCATAAATCACCAGCACACATAATAAGAGCAAAGCTTGATTCACAATCAAAATATCGGGAAATTTTAAATATTTCCATAGAAAAATATTTTTCTACAAAAAAATAAAATATTTGTAGTGGAATTTCGTTGTCTTTTAAAAATTGAACTGAAAACAATAAATTTCCTTATTAACTTATTTTTATATTTATATAATTAATCATAAGTTGCAATGAATGTGTTTTACTAGTGAAAATATATTTTCACTGGCATTTTAATAAAATTAAATTAAAATTTATCCGACATCAGTAAAATTATATATTGTTTTAAATGTAAGTGGCGCTCTTCAACTTAAACATAGAAAAACGTTTTTCATTGTACTGATTCCGCAAAAATACCCTTTTTCGTTGCGCATGATTAACCAGGAAAGATCCAACGGAATTGCGGCATTTGCTGATGCGATACTGCAGTGGCGTCTATGTCGACCATTCTCAATATGTCCCATTGTGTATATATGATTACGTCGTCTGTCACAAGTTTGCCGGACGGACGGTGACGGGTGGCAATTAGACACAGATTTTGCCGCTGCAATATGAATTAGATTGGCGGACGAGGCGCAACCGGTCGTCGTCTCACCATCATGGTCAGCTAACGAATAGTTTCGTTCTGGCCGCCGCTAGAGTGCCGTCTAACTTATAGCCAAATAAACCGGCCCCCACACTATAATAATTGCACAGTTGCAGAGTTTGTATCTACTTTTAAAGATGACCTTTCTAGTTTCGCTATCATTATTTTTTAGAGTGTGATCCATTGCATTCCTTAATGCTCACAATATTTATCATATTTTCGTAGATATTTTCATGAATTATTTTTCTACAGAATTTTTTCAATTACAACAACATCTGTTGTATTGACATTGAATCCAAGCCATTGCGTAAAATATTTCAAATTTATAAATACTCTGGAAGACATTTATTTTACTTTGTAATAGGCGACTTTCAAAAATCAAATCATTATAATTGAATAAAAAAAATTAAAAATAAATTGTCTATCACTTTTGCACAAAACCTGGCAAAACATTTTCTGAATATTTCACATAGATCCGCAAACACATCACGTGTGTTTATATATATGTGGCAGAATTTTTTTAAGTGACAACAATATGTGCCGAATATGAGTTTGATTCACATTTATCCTGACTGGTATATTTTCTCGGAATCTGTGTGTTCAGATGTCAAAACAGGTGTGAATGTTTTACAATGGATGAATCAAAACGTATAACACAAAGATTTTTTGTGCATTTTTAACAATCGTTTAAAAACGGAACATATTTTACTACATTTTACGTAACTCGCGAATAAAATAATAATTATTTTAATTATGAGCTTAAGCTTAATTCGGAAGATTAAAACTAGCTTAACATATTTTTTTAAAGATGTTCACATATATAAAAAATAGCACAGCTAATTAATTTTTTTCTAAACACAATGTTAATATTTTATTAAATACATATTATGAATAAGGAATATCTTCCATTTAGAAAATCTTGTTTTAATATTCTACGCTTATGTATTTATGAGACTAAAATAGAACATGTTGTAGAATAGTGGCGTTAATAATTAATTTTAACTTAATAATGAATGAATAGACATGTTATCGACATGCGATTGAAGCAATAAAGTGTCTATTTCCAGAATCCCATTGAATGCTGAGGATTTACTTTTTTGGTTGAATGTATATATCAGAATAATTGTGAGAGAATGTTAAGATTATGCCTTTACAATTCCGACATATAGATCAATTATATATTCAATGATTTTGGAAGTAAACCATGATATTTTTCGTTTTTTCATACCAAACCATTTGCTTTTTTAATTTGTAGCTAGAACCCATAACCCTAGCATCGCAATTTACTTGTACAAAATTTTTTAAATAATTTAATTGAAAAGACAGAACTGAAATGACTTTTCTTTTTGCAAAAAAACGGCGTTTTAGCGAACTGGCTAAAAGGAATGTTGAATGTTGAAAGAAAACACCGCATACATATAAGTATATGTTGTGTTTGGAGGTGGCAGATTTTGTACAAAAGTGAAATAAACATACAAAATATCACTGTGAAACAGTGGCGTAGCTAGGGTATGGCCCGCCCAGGGCGATCCTTAAAATTGCCCCCCCTCTATACATTTTTTTGCAGGGTCATAAAATCAGCATTTTTTAAATAATAAATTGGTAAATATTAAGCTCTTGTTTTTCGTGGATTTAAATATGTTTTAGTGCATTCAGGGTTAAGAACCACACTAGGCGATCCCATCACGATAATGCCGCCCCCAATCAAGTGCCGCCCGGGGCGGCTCGCCCCCTCCGCCCCCCCATAGCTACGCCACTGTTGTGAAGAATGCAATTAACGCTAAAACGGGATCTATTGTGAACGGCACAAAGAACGAAAGTATATGGTCGCTTTTAAAAACAACCGACACACGAATTCTAGTGAGATACCGTTTCTCCGAACAGGTAGTAAAATTTCAAAATTTATGAAACATAGAACAACAAACGAAAAACCAGAATGAAAGTCTAATAACATATTTAAAAATAAAAAATACATATAATTAGTCGAGAAGAGAGGGAGAGAAGTATCATTTATCTCTTCTCAATTCCTTGGCCATATAATAAGACTCAAATACGAAAATCACTTATCCAATATCCAATCTACCAATGCACTTATTCTAAAGTCAAATTCACTTTCATAAAAATTACAAAAATAATTTTAATATTCAATATAATAGCATAATTTAAAACAAAATTAGTAATAATAGTTTAATGTCCAAAAAATGCACTTTAAAAAGAATTTTTTTAGCAATCTGATATGTTTTTACCCTGACATGTATCTCAGAGTGTTTATTTTTGGAAAACAATGTAATTTACAAAAAAACACTTACATATATATTACTTGAAGTCTTCAATTTCTAAAAATCGGGTTGAACTCTGGATTCCGGACGTCGTAGCTGGACTAGGATTTACGTGAAGAGAGAAGCGGCTGTATTATCGGAATTCCCCGTCTTTGATGATGATCGGCGTTGCTCCACATAGCTTTGGGTTCGGATAAACTCTCTTTCTAAATCGGAGATATTATATGTAAGTTATTGATATAATGCTGCCTGTGTGTCTGTTTTTTTATAAACTTGGCCAACCTGAGAGAGGTTCATATTTGTTAACTTTTCGCTGCAACTTTTTTATGGCAATGCAGCAAAATAGTAATTTTGAGTATTTTGTTAATATATACAATAACACTTGCAACTGTCGTTGCCACGCATTTCACTACTATTGTACGTACGATAGGCAAAACAAAAACCTAGCAACTTTCCTGCCGTGTCATGAAAACTAATGGATTTATTTATGGCGCTTTTAACGCGTAAGATTTTTTTGATACAATATATTTTAATTTATATTCACCACCAGATGCTAATGGAGCCTGTAGTGTGGTATTAACAACTATTTTTTTGCGAATATAATACTCTTGAAAATAAAAGGCGAATACATATATACTACCTAAAAATATTATTTAATATCTGGTTTGATTTTTAACTGCCAATTTGCCGATTCTTTATTAAAATTTTGTATATTTCACTTGCAGTAGGAATATATCTAGAATTTTTCATTTGCTGTGATGAAAAACGTTTTGGCGAGATCAAATGTATACAGAGCTATAAATTATCTCTAGGTATCTTAACATTTTTTTCGAAATGTATCACAAGCTATTTGCTCGGTTAACGCTGACTGATTAGCAGAAGATGAATCGTTTTCATACTTTCGCCACATATATGGCCACAAGTCGTGAATTTTATATGCATCTATATGAATCCAGAAACTTTAAAAACTTTATTTAACTCTAAAAGAAGCGGTTTAATTCTGGCTGAATACACTAAAAAAAATTAAAGTAATTATGATAAAAAATGCATCATTAGTTTCCCTAATTGAGCTATATATCACACTAGGGTTAAAATGAATATATTATTAAAATATAATAATGTATTTATTAATTAACGTACCTTCAGAAAAAATGTTGGCAGCCTTGACTATTATGAAAGTTAACTGATCGGACTTCCTGAGTCTTTCTTGATATTTTTCCAATAAACGTCACATCAAAAATAACCTTGTCACACAATTTTCTACTTCATATTGCGCCATATGGCCTTATTGATGCCACCTCAGCATTTCTCCCTAAAAAAATCCCACAATGGTGCATTTTTCGTGCGGCAGCCCAACGCCAACTTGCTCCATCCGTGATGTCGGATCGAAAACAATTATCGGGCAACGCCATTAATCAAAACGGTGGTGCAGCGGGTAGTATTGCGAGGTATGGATTTGAAAACGAAACGAAACCTATTTCTGACACATCGGTTCGTACAAAAAACGAAATTCGAACAAAGCCGCGTTTGTTCCGCTCGAAGGGTTCGTTTCATTACATGACGTGCGAAATAAAATCGCATACGAAAATCATTATTCCGATGTGTGTAGACGCGGGAAAGATGGATGTACAAACATATGTACATTAATAGATATGTATATATATACATACGTTCGCGAAAACGTATACATATTATACAACACTCGCCCACAAAGCGACTAACGACGGCTCGTTTTGTAAATTGAATTAATTAAAGCGGTTTTGGTGGAAAAACAAAAAAGGAAATTCGTCAATACGAGCGTTCGAAATTGCCGGTTCGGAAAATGTATCGCGATGAATTTGAGCATGTGTGGAATATTCAGAATCGTTTCTATCTGAACGGCGAAGAAAATAATTAAAATTTACGGATCCGATTTGCTTAATTAACTACAGGATGTTGCAAAGGATCTGATTTTCAAATGTACATTTTAATCAGTAAAACATGTTTTCCATTATGTTTGTCCCTTACCGAGCATTTTCATTGCTCTGGTTTTAATTGCTTTTGACGTAATACTTGACTTTCAAGAAAAATATGGTATTTTTCAATAGACGAATAGACAAAAATTGGTTTAAATTATATTTGCAGAGGTTGCCAAATTAATAGTTCGTGCTTTTCATGTTTACATTGTTATTGTTTAATATATATTCATAATTTAATATATTCATAATAATAATTGTAAAATTTAGTAAATTTAAATCAGTATCATTAGATGAAATTCATAACATAATATGTAAATTTAAAAAAGAAACTAGTACTGATGAACTAGATATAAATATAATTAAAGAAACATGGGAAATAATAGGAACTAAATTAAATTATTTAATAAATAAAGCACTCTCCTTAGGAGAAATGCCTGAAAATTTAAAGATTGCTACTATTGTACCTATACCTAAAATAAAAAATAGTAAAAAAGTTGAAGAAATGAGACCAATCAACATGCTACCGTGTATAGAAAAAATAATAGAAGAAGTAGTAATCAAACAATTAAAGGAATTTATTACTTCTCAAAACATAATATGTGAACAACAATCGGGATTCAGAGAAAAGCATTCCACTGAAACTGCATTACAAGTAGTGATAAATGATTGGCTGTTGGCTAAGGATACGAACAAAATCATTGGAGCAGTTTTCTTGGATTTCAAGAGAGCCTTCGAAACAATAGACAGAAAAATAATGTTAAAGAAATTGGAGAGTATAGGTATAAGTGATCTAGTTTTAAGATGATTTAATAATTACTTATATAAAAGAAAACAAAAAGTTAAAATAAATAATGTATATTCTGAAGAAAAATTAGTGTCTTATGGAGTACCACAAGGGTCTAAATTGGGACCACTGTTATTTGTTTTGTATATTAATGATATAGTTAATAACGTGAAAAAATGTAAAATTCATCTATTTGCGGATGACACATTAATGTATTGCAATTGTAAATAATTTAAATAATGAATTAAGTATATTAGAAATATGGTTAAAGAATAATGTACTTAAATTAAATGAGAATAAAACTAAATGTATGTTTATTAATTATAAAAATGTGTTAGATAATAGTACCAAAATAGTAATAAATAACTCTAGTATAGAAATAGTGGATAATATAAAATATTTAGGAGTAATTGTTGATACAAAATTAAATTTTAAAGAACAATGTAATTACATATTAAAAAAAATTAGTAGAAAAATAGGTTTATTATCTAGATTAAGAAATATATTAAGTATAAATACAAAAAAAAAATTTACAATAGTATAATATTGCCCCATTTTAATTATTGTGCAACACTATTAAATATGTTAAATAAATTAGACAAACAAATGTTGCAAAAATTACAAAATAGGGCAATGAGAGTAATCTTAAATAAAAATAGATTAACTAATTGTAAAAGTATGATTGATAGAATGGTTGAATGTTCAAGAAATATTGAGTATGAATGTTTTAGTATTTATATATAAGTTAGAAAATAATATGTTACCAGAATATTTTAATAAGTATTTAATAAGTAATAAAGATGTACATAAATATAATACTAGAAATAGAGAAAATTTAAAGATAATTAAGTATAAGAAAACGAGTACGGCTAGGGGAGTTATGTACGGAGGTTTTGATTTATATAATAGTCTTCCAAGAGAAATCCGAAACAGCAAAAATATAACGGGTTTCATAAATGGAATAAAAAAACACCTTTGTACATATAGAAATAAATTATAATATTAAGTCTTTATTATTGTATATTTTTATTTTTTATTTCTGTTATGTATTTTTTATATATGTTTACTAAATTTGTTAGATGTAAAGATTAGCTATTAAGCTAAATAAATTAATAAAATAAAATAAAATAAAAATGAAACAATAACAAAAAGTCTGGTTTCATCTTACATCTTTGACATTGATCAGAGGATCGGAAACTGGAAGAGACGTTAAGCTTCCTTTTAATTATCAAACGCATATATACCAAAATACTACCATACTGAAACATTTTGGCCACTTACTTTAGAACAGTGTTTCTCAACGTAGGGCGTACGTCTCACCAGAGAAGCTTTTTAAATCTTTTTAAAGGGGCAATGCTACATTTGTTACATTTTTTTGTTGTTAAAATGGCGCAAATTCCAACATTTGCGAATTAAAATTCTGTATTCTGTAAATTTTATAAATTTATTTTAATTATATTCTTAACTCACCCCATTGCACAGAATGACTAGTAAAAGCAAAAAAAGTTCGTCAATATTCAGATGATTATTTGACTTTCGGTTTCATTCTGTTTGTTCTGCGAACACTTTTTCACCAACAGATCTATGAAAAATGGTCATTTTGAAGCATATTTGAAGACGAAACATAGCACTTGTGTGAACTATAATTGAAAGCAATTTAATAATATAAATGACAAATTTGTAAAAAATATTTACAATAAATACATTGTTCTCTGGATGAAATGCTAACAAAAGTCGTACTCTTAAAGCTAGTTATGAAATTTCTGTGCTCATACTGCAGGATCAGGATTTCTCAAAATAAATCTGAAAATATATGACAAAGATGTGAAAGAAATGTCTAGGATGTAGAAACACAACTAATTAAAAACTTATCAATATAGAATGAATCAATCGGTTATGTAAAATATATTGACAAAAATTAATTTAATGAGGAGATGTTGCTATGCAAAACATTGGTAACCACCACTACTTCTTTTGTTATATACAATAAATTAAAATATATTTAAATAAAACTCAGATACCAATAAAAAATATAATACCTTGTACTGCAGATGATGCTCCTTCTACGGCAAGAAACACGGTTGTTAAAACTTAATGAAGGATGCCACCCTAGGTATGTTGCTTGTATTATACATTGTGTTATTCACAGAGAAAATTTAGTTTCATTAAAGCTGTAAATGATTTTTATAAAAATTAATACTAATGTTTTTTGTAGAAAATAATATGAAATAAATGAACACATTATAATAAAAAATATTGATAACCTGTAAATTGACGCTATGTTTTTTTTTTACAGAAGGAACATTGGGATTTTAGAGATTCTTTCGTGGAGCATGGCCATTAAAGGTTAAGAAACATTTTTTAAAACTGTAAGTCAAATACTTTCAGAACTATTAATTCGCTTTCAACTTAAAATAATGAGTACTAACTCAGCGAAACCATCAAATAGACCCATGACGGTTCGCGAATTCCTAAAACACTTGCGTTAGAGCGCCATAGTGACGTCACGATTCCTCTTCCTCGGGCCTACAATTTAAGAAATACTTTTAATACTTATTAAAATAAAGTTTTATGAATTATTTCATAAAAAATTAAAAAAAAGTTTTTTTTTTTAAAAAAAGTTTTTTTTTCTATAATGTATTTTTAACACTTATAATATTATATATTTGACTAAGAGCACTTATGGAATCAACTAAAGTGGAGAAATAATTTTGACCGCCTAAATCGGGAAAATACCCCATTGTGCGGCGCCGAAATTATCGCGAAATTATTATAGCGGGATCAGCTAGTCATAAATTGGATGATGCTGAACAATTACAAGATATACCTAAATGAGAACAAATCAATACAATATCATTAAAAAAAAGGTTAGGTTGTCTGGTTCTATAGTGAAAGTCGGCGCGAGCGGTAGCGAGGCGCCAGAAAGAGAAGAGTGAATGCTAGACGTCGACTAATGCATGCTTTATGGGAATGCGCTGACGGTTCTTAAAGGTTCGACAAAAGCAACCGAACCTCCATATATTCAACTTGGTCTTCGATACGACTTAAAATTTGTGCAAAATTACACTTTTGCGTTTTAAACTCTGGAAAATAGTTCATTATAAAGAAATTACGCGTACACAGTTATTTCTTTATAAATAACGCACATGAGTTTTACTGTAGAATCTTAGCGACTACGTGACGCAATACTACGGCGAGAATAAACACATATATTGCGCAATTGTTCAGCTAATTTCAAAACTATCTGGTTTATATAATTGTTATATGTATAAATGTTGAACTGCATTCAATTTTTATTTTATAAAAGTAACGGTATCAGCTCGCAAAATGTACTATATTGATTATTTACGGCGAAGATTACATAGCCATTTATCAGTTATTGACACGTTGTCATATAATCTAATGCACATACCTCAATATGTACCAAATGTAATCAACCATATAATAAACCGACGTATAGTTAGTACCGGTTTCGCGAACAGCAAACTGCATACACGAAAGGTAAATATATTTATCCACAACATGTGCAGCACATACATATTATATAATACATTAATTTAGGTTGTCACATACGCGAGCCTCGTCCCAGAAACGCAAATTAACTCTCCCCTATTCTTTTATAGGTCGATGCTTGCTTTGCGGCATTCTCCTGAAGGACTTACTCGGCTGACATGAAATTGTTGAGATATTCTTGCGAGATAGCCCGAGGTATACAGCCCTGGCTACGTAATCCATATTACACGATTGTAATGTCGTTAGCTTAGTCAGCAAATCAATAACCCTCTCCAGGTTGGCTTACGTATTAAGACAAGCTGCTTTGCTAGATCAATATTCATAGTCCTGCTTGCAAACATTGAGACATGCTAATCTCATCCATTAATAAAACAATTCTCCTGTAAAACGGGCATATAATACAGGCACCTATATCAATGGCACGTGGATATAACAGAGTGTGTTAACATAATCGAGTGTGTAAGCTGTGAAATTGATAATAGTAGTAGTATTAAGTTAATTACATTAAAAATAGAACATAGAAAATAGTTTTTCTGCTAACATACTAAAACCTGGATTGTTCGTGCAGTTTCCTTTAGCTCCCATGAGAAGCTAGAAAAATAATAAAAAATCGCACTAATTGCACTATGGTAGAATTATATTTTATTTTATTTGTAATAGTTAATGCATAACAATCAGCTATTGACTAAACAAATTAATGAAATAAATAATAGTATACAATCAGTCAGAGCTCGGAACTGTACCTAAAATTAAAGCGTAACTTGATTATTATATTCAGAGTCGAGCTTAGTTATAGTTGGAATATGCAATATTCCAATTTAATTAATATATGGGGAAATGCACCGAATACGGGGTAAGATTCCTCAAATCGATAGACAATTCCAATTAAACGTATAAATTTAAGGTTTAGTAGTAATAAAAACATTGGTAAATTCTTAAATTTATTCGTTGAATCGTCGTATTCATATCGCTAGTTACTCTAACTGTACATAGATTATTTTTTATAAAATAATATCATGTCTTATTATGTACTAATATTTTTTTATTACAAATCTAACCATCATGACTTCACAAGTTTACCCAATGCACCATGATGCACAGTTTATAGCATTAAATATTAAAAATCATTTTTTTTTTAATGATGCACACCTAAAATATATGAGCACCACCCCACATATTTTTTTCTAGCTCCGCATAAATTATCAAGTACATTCATAAACTAGATAGCTCATGCAAGAGCTGATGTTTTAAACGCGACGGTCAAGAATAAAAGACGCGATCGCGACTCTCTACTGCACTCGAAAGCTCGCAGCTAAAAATCAACAAGCATTGACAGATTGTTGACACCATTCCTTAGCAACTTTAAAATGTACTTCATTGAATAGACGCTAAGCTAAAAATATAATTGTGGCGACCACACACAGATGCCAACGTTTGAAAAGGTCTTATTCTCAAAACTCATGTTAATTTACTGTGACCAAAATGATCATTCATCAACAAGGAAACAAGACAGTAGCGTAAAAGTTGGGATCACACACAAAGCCGTCGTTACGACCAGAAGTAATTACATAAATAACACGCAAGTGTTTTTACTGTAAATATTCTCCGTCATTGAAAGAATATTTGTTTGTTGCGAAACAGTCACGGGAAACAATAAATCACCAGATCCACAAGATTGCCGTTGCAGAATACGACCTTGAACAATGCCCATCAAGCAAATGTCACTTTCTAAAGGTGTATACTAAGGATCGAAGTCTCCGTTTCGTATCGATTGAGTAACAATAATGATCGATAATGAACGATAATTTTCGATAACGACAACGATAATTTTTCATTTTCGATTATCGTTAGATATCGTTAATGAACGATAAAGATTTTTTTTATTATCGATCTCTAACGATAATGGTCGATAATGAACGATATTATCGTTTGTTTTTAGCGATATTTGGCGGAAAAGTACAAAATAAAATAATGTTAACCAATGGCGCACGAAATTATGCGCCCTTTGACTTCACGTTTGGCCGAACTAGTCCTGATATTAGAAAAAGTTGAAGATGTGAGTGAAGTACTTTCTGCTGATGATTTACTGACCCTAGTACCTTTAAAAACGAGTACTGGATGATCGCTGCATGATTGTACTTGGTCAGCAAGCTTTGCAGCCCTAGATACTTAAGCTTAGACTTCGATGAGGAGAAGACAGTACAGACAGACAGACAAGCAGTCACTCGCAGACTCCGACGGACACTCAAAGAAACCAGCAGAAGCCCACCGCCCCCGGACAACAAACGATCATGGACGCACACATCCCGCCGCCAGCTTCTCCGCCACCACTCAGAGAATATACTGTCGCTGCCACGCCAATCAGAACTCTGAGAATCAGGCACTGACATCATCCCGCTTAGAGAAAATATCCGTATTTCCTCTTGTAGAGATATTTTAGGAACTTTCTTTGAATATTCTCTAGCAATAAGGAGAACTTTGCTTCACTTGTATTACAGACGATGTAGCCATATTTGAGGACATTACGAACTAGCGTATCGTACAGAGCATAAATCACCAATAAATTAATAAATATCAAAGCCGAAGATCCTCGACGCCTTAAAGTAAACTTTCGCAATGTGCATCCAAAATCTTGCTCCGGCATCCGGCTCCGTCATCAGCATATAATAAATATTTCGAGTTATTAATTACTGCATGTTTGTCGTTAATGAAAAGCAAAAAGGGCAGAGGAGTGGTACTCTAAAATGAGCGAAAAACTCTTAATTGTCATAGCTCACATACTGACTTAAATAACTTGAAGAAACTTACTTAACTCATGACCAACTTTGTCGAATACTTTTTGAAAGTCGGTATAGACTACATTGTCCTGGATTTTAGAATCGAGGGATTTTGAAACCGCATTCGAAAGGCACTATGTATCCAATATTCAGTCTTGACGAACTGACGCACTATCCAATATTTTTGCATTTCTTAATTTTAGCAATGGAATATCTGATTTTTTTTGCTTAATTAAGTTTTAAAATTAAGCAAACAAGTTTATTTTTTTATTACCATTATTTTTAATTTAATTTTGCAACTTATTGTATTCAATAATAGCAGCCACGCATTATGATATGCCGCATGAATATAGTATGTATGTATGTACATAAAACTCATCATTACAGTGATGGACCGACATGAAAGGATTAACCATTGTCATCAGACCGTTTCCAAAGAGGGTTTAAATCTTCCGGCGATGATTTGTGGTTTTACAAAAGGACCAAACGACCAAAAGCCCGTTCAGCACTAATAAACGCGGATATGCGTTTGTAAAATGCAATTTTGACGTTAAAAATGATTTATACGCTGGCGGCGGTGTCATCGCAATTCAACCAACGGTCGAGATTGTCGTTTGTGCACAGATATAAAGGGCCATTATCCAACCGCGGCCGCAGATGTCGCCCCCCTGTCGCTAAACTCGCCCATACATCTTCATACTTTCATTTTGAATAATATTTTTCGTATAACTTTAACATTTTTCCGGAATCGCTCGCGCGACATTAATGCGGATAAGTATGGCGACGATAAAATTTCGCTACTGCATTTTTGAAATATTGCATGCAGATAACAATAATACTAATACTGTTACAATCAAAGAATAATATCTGTTTGTAAAATGGTATTATTTTGGATTCTCAATTTTATCTGAGTATACCAATAGTAAGTAGAAAAATATGTATTTTATTACTCTACGACATCGTTATGGTTGTTTCTTTACGAGCGAGAAGCGCAAGATTATGAACGCGTATGTATGTTAAAGTATCAAACTACCATACATTGCGTTTCAACTTTGCACCTCCATCTATAAATATTGATTAAATGCTATTCATTATTAATTTCACGGTACGAAAACATTTCTTAGAACAACACCGAATACATAAGATCTAAAAATATATAATAAATTTAGACCGTTTTCTTTATAGGATCAAAAATAATCTATGGTAAAATTAATGGAAAAATATACACCTAGCGATAAAATAATTCTTAAAATAGCGCAAATTCTAATAAAGATCAAATCCATGCTTCAAGAAACTTCATAAAATAAAATCAATTGAGAAGTAAAAAAGTTAATTGAAAATATATTTTGATAAAATGTAAAATCTGTTGAGAATAATTATAAATTATATACCGGCATCAAACCGACCGATTATTTGATTTTGGGTGAAAAATGAAGTAACTTGAAATGAAATAAATTAACAGGTAACAACTGTCGTTTATTTATATTGAGTTAGGCGTACTATTTGACAGATTACAATCAGCTAATTGTGTTGTAATAAAAATTTTCTTTAGTCTCATGCTATGCCACATATGCTTTCGTGTCCTGTGAGAGACACGTTTGGCATAGAAGCTTATTGAACCGACGCATAAATGCTATATTGGGACAAAATTTCACCTCGCAATCCGAAACAATGCTGCTAATATAGGGAGCGACGCATTACTGAATACACTGCTATTGATTGTGTGGCACAGCTTACGTATCGCTATAAATAAAGCATTACATTTTTAAAACTTTTAAATATTATCTTACATAGCATATAAATCTACTAAACAATTTGTTTCGTACAAAGATGTTATTTAATAAATCTTGTAAAATGTCTCTCATAACAATAAATTAATATTCTGTCAGGATCACCCGTAACTATATTGATGATATTAGTTGACTTATTAAGAGTAACTGCTTCACTTGTGTCCTTTGGACTTTTTAATATGCATTATATAACGATTGCGTATCTGAACAAAGCCGAAAGATCGGTGCATAATGCAAAGGAATGAGTCGCCTCGCCATCGTGCACAGCAATTGGAGCTGTGTACATCGACTTTATAGAAGATTTTGCGTAAAGATATTGGCTTACGAGCTTACAAGATTCAGCTTGTGCAAGAATTGAAGCCGCTTGACTTGATGAATGCGCCCAAAACAATGTTGCTCTTGATCCTCATTTTCATCACAAAATTTTGTTAAGCGATAAGGCTCATTTTTGGTTGAATGGCTACGTCAACAAATAAAATTGTCGCATTTGTAGTGAAGAAAATCCACAAGCCATTATTGAGACGCCGTTACATCCACAAAAAGTCACTGTTTGGTGGGATTTATGGGCTGGTGGAATCATTGATCCATATCCGGCCAGAACGTTACAGACAACTCTGATTGATTACTGTCCTGCAACTTTTATTTGCTTAATTACACCATATTTAATTCGATACACGTATGAATAATGTTAATTACAAATTAATGCGAAACACGTGTAAATAATTAATAACATACAATTTGATTAAGATGTAACATGTGACTATAATAATTTATTCGTTGCTATGCGAATTTACCTTTAATAAAATAATATGAGGTTATAGAACCCGACCATTAGCGGTAGTTAATTTGTTGGTCCCAACCGCTCCGTTTTAAATTTCATTGAAATTTTGTAATAAAAAAAAATAACGTGGACAAAAGTGTGAATTTTGCGATAGTAGGACAGGCATTTTTTTTTTAATGGTTTATATGATAAATGTCCATTCATTTAAAATCAAACTGAATGATTTATTGCTAAGTTTATACTGTTAATACATGCTTGCGAATTTTGCAAAAAAAACACAAAGATTTAAGAATCGGAACATTTTTTTAAAGATATCGAATAAAGACGTATTAACTATTGTCGTCTTTGTGTTTTGTTTTTTTTAATATAATAAACAGGCAGGTAAAATTTTAACTTAAGTTGCGGACATTTATGATCAATTATCCGTCTGACTATTTATAAATATTTCGTGTTTCAGACAATAAGATACGTTGAAGCAATCTTCCTTACATTCATGTACTTCTAAAAATACTTCATACGCTGATCCTTTATTGTGTTGTCTACGAGTACCAATAAAAATCAATAGGACGACTGTGTAAAAAAATCTTATTGTTCCATTTTATTCTTCACTTTTGTCAAATAAAATGCGAGTGACAAATATTTCTTCTTTTGCAACAATAAGTCAAGGAAAACACCATCTATGACAAAATATCGTCTTTCATCGACCGCTGAATGCCTCCTAAGTTTTTATACCATGGGCCAAAGCACCACTAACCAATTTATTCCAATAAAATATATTCCTATATTACTCATTATTTTTTGCCTGCTACGATTATCCGAAATAACATTATGAAAAAGGAATACATACAAGATTATTAATCTGTTTGTTCAAAAGGCGACATATTTTTTTCTTAAAACAGATTTATCTGATTGCCGATTGTGATTTAGATATGATTTATTAATTTATTTTTATTTTAATTAATGCATGTTTAATATTTCTTTTAGAATATCTCAACAATATTTATTTTCTAAAGATTTAAATCTCGTATATTTATTGATTTGTACTCATGTTAAAAGTTAAAAGTAGCTATATATTTTTAGCGAAAATATAATTTAATTGATGTGCGCTAATATGCTGCTCTAAAATGTCTATGAAACTCAAAAAATAGGAGATCGCAAAAACAATTATCCCTTCTCAGAAGACAAAAATTCACGTCAAAAGCAATAAAATCGGCACGATTTTATTGCTTTTGACGTGGATTTTTGTCTTCTGAGAAGGGATAATTGTTTTTTACGCTCTCCTATTGGGCAAATTTTTACGCTCTCCTATTGGGCAAATTTCAAAAAAATGTGCTGATAATGTTATAAAAAATCTTAATATAAACGCTTGATAATTGAGCGTTTTCACCTCGATGGAACGATTTTATTGCTTTGACCTGGACTGGAAATTTGCTTTATGGCAACACTGAGCACTAAAGAAAACACGGATAATTATCAAGTAAATATTATGAGTAGACATTTTTATAGCCTAATTAAAATATTTCGCATAAAATATGATTTCAGATAATATGTCGCAACGGTTGCTTATTTTTATATTTATTTGTAGCATAAAAATGGTTAACTCGTACCTTATATTATCTATTCAAGAAATTATATCACGATGTTAAAAAATATATGAAATACCATTTTTGTCATGGGGCCCGGAATCATTGTTTTCCCAGGGCCCGGATTCGCTCTCGGCGGCCCTGCCTACATTGATAACACTACTAATGTTAATCCCTTCAATATAATCTAATAAAAATGGCGGGTCGGTGTATTTTCCATTCGACAAATTTACCGGTCGGTGAACTTTCCTAGAACCAGTTGTAATTATATTTTGACTAAAAATACAAAATTTGCATCATCCTTTAAATTTCCCTCTAAATATTCAATAACGCTAGCTTAGTTTAACTCGTATTAAATTTTAATTTATTTTCTTTTAACCAGCCATATATCATATTCAATTCAAAATTTAGTATTTCCACTACTTATTTCACACTCTCATCTGCATAATAAATTAATTAATTATCATAACTTAACGTTAAGGTTTTAATTAAAGCGTTACTATAATATTACAAAACATATTTAATTTATAGCCCCCTCATAAATATTTGTATGCAATTAATTTAACACATAAATCGAATATGTATTAAATATTAAAATTTTATTTTGCTATTTTTTTCGTTTTATCATAATTATTATATAAATAAATAGTTTATTTATAAAATAATATTCGTAATGCCTTGGAATTGCTATACTAGTGACATCTTATTTTGAATACGCTAACATATACATTTTATTATTTCAATTCTGTAAAATAATAAAGTACATTCACAATAGATGTCTCTAAATAAAATAATATTTTCAAATGTAAACTGTATACCATATGAATAATTTTATTTTCGTCCCAATCTCATTTTTTATCGCCAATGAAAAAAAAAGACAATAAACTTGCCCATTTTTTTTCCTTTCTGCGACTGTTTTTGCTGTTTCGCGTTTACTAATCAATGCTGTGTCTCACAGCACTTTTCCGCGTTTTTCCGTTTTTTGTCGGATTTTCTGTCTGATTCTCGGCAAAAGTGTGCGGACAGTATGAGACGCAGAGGATAGCCGAACGCGAAACGCGTGGCTTTTCCACATTTTTACCGTCACCGATGCGACCGACAGTAAAAACGTTACTTTTTTACCGGAAAGGTCGACGAACCGCGCGTTGTTCGCGTTTCTGTTTTGAGGTCGTGAATTTGTGATCGCAAAATGCTGTGAATAAACAGATAAAATCGATAGTTACTACACCCGAATTGTACATACACAAAGTAAATGAACCAAGACCTACCATAATCTGATTCACATCGACAATATTTGTTTGTATGCTTCTTATCTATCATTTACCAAGTATTCGTTCTATATTTTGTTATCATCAGAAATCAGTGAAAAAATATATACATATATAGTATGTTATGTGTCATGTGAGATAAGGTTTTGATAGTACATATGGCAACAAGTTGTAGCTGCGATTTCATAAAATTTAATATATCATGTCTGGACTGGTATATACTAATAAAATAACACTGGGCTCAATGGCAATGTAGAATAGTCACGTTTATCATCAGATTTACGGTAATTACAAAAAAATTTAGTCACCGCGATATAATTTCTTATTACTTGCTGTTATCATTATAAATCTAGATTACTTTTTTTTAGTTGTGAATTAATTGTATGAGATAGCGCTCTCCAATATACAATGCTAGTAAAAATAGAAGGTATGTTTTACTAGAATGGAAATACTACAATTCACAACAACGTTGAGCTACCATTGTATGTTTAAAATGGCCGTGTCAATTACAATCTCTGTTTATTACAATGACTTAATAAACAGGCAAAATGGTGTATTCCATTAAAGCAAGATAAGTGACTGGTGAACTCATTAAAAATTGAAAAATAAAATATGTTTTGTTAAGCGTCCAAGTAGCCTGAACTTTTATTTATGAATTTGATACCAGAAGCTTAGAGAAGCACAAAATACATAGAGACTAATACTATATAAAGTAAAGTGTCAAATTATTGTTACGATTAAAATATTTAAAATTAGCGTAATTAATTTAAATTAAGTACATGTAATAATAGGCCATCCTTTGCCACTAATGAACTCGTCAAAAAATATCATAAACATTGGCGATAAACATGGTCGATAAACCTTATTCATAATACTAATAAGAGTCTAGAATTGATTTTTTTACGAAATTATAATGAACAATTACGCGTGACACCTATGACGTTGAAAATGGGGTTCTCTTTTATTCGTAGTAGTAGGATGAAATATTCGAATATATTCGTAATTATTTTTCGGTTTTTAATATTATAAATTTACTGCAAAAAATCAATTAATCGCCTATAAAATATTATTTATTAAAAAAATAATTATTTTAATCAATCTTTAATTACTCTATGTTTTATTGAATTTTATCAAATTTGCATAACACAATGCTGTAGGAATTATTGATCAGTGAGTGGATCAAAAAGAAAAACCTTAATTCAATATTTTACATACTTTTTGATTCGTGACGTATTTTCGAGAATGCCAAAAGCAAATTTACAACGAATATACTAAGAGTGATTTTCGACAAATATAAAGAATTCCGCTTTTATTGCTTTATATGTATACAATTACCGACTGTTTGTCGATCTATTATTAGCAAATATGTGTTTATAGTACTAGATACTATAAACACATATTTGATCAATTATCCGAATATTCATATAGTTGAAAATTGGGCGAATAATTGAATATTCGATTGAGAACCCTAGTTGGAATGGAATGAGACCTAGCTTGATTTTATTTTATCATTCATACTTGATATTAGAATAATCTAGGAAAGCTTCACCTGCGAATAATAATCACTAATTCCGATCTCTCAGACACTAAAAATATTTATAAAAATCATGAGGGTCCATATGGGATTTGAACCCAGGCTTTTCAGGTATTAGTCACTGACTTAAAACACTGGTCTATTGTGCTAGTAAGAAATGACAAAACATTCACTATTTCTCTGTCCAAAATATGACTCTATATGACCTTAATTTCAGGTTCCTAGTGAAACATATTTATATACTATATATGTATATATGTACATATAACATCATTATCAAGATTGTATTAAACCTATCAAAACATCAAAAAGCTTACCATACTTGTATTTTATATGGAATCATTAAAAAAATACTGTTACCTTTCTAAAAATATTAAAAAAAAATTGAATTAAATTAAAATAAATTAAATAATAGTTGCACACTTATCGAATCGTTCAAAAATATATTCTATTTCAATTGTTGATTCCTCTGTTTTTTTTTCAAATTTATAATGTTGATGTATATATAAAAAAAATGAAAATCGCATCGCAAGAATTACAGTGTATTGTCGACAATCAGGCGCAAGATAGCGGTGAAAGCGCACATCGGTTAGCTCTCGCCGCGCTGCCTCTTCGTTCCCTCTGGTGCCCTGGCAGGAATCGCGCGGGTGAGGCGTTGCTCGGGCCGCGGCGACGCCCCGCTCGGCGGCTCTGCCCACCGGCTGCCACACCCAAGCGGCTGACGCCGGCACCTCTCGACCGCTCGCAGCGACTCTGGTGCGTTACTTTCGTTTTCGTTTGTTTCACCGTTGGCGACTTCGCTAAAGGGAGAGCAGCGCCGGCGGAGTATCGCGCGAGCCAACTCGGTCCGCTATTGGACCGGCGGTTGTGCGACCTCGCTAGGGGACGGGGCTCTCAACCTCAATTCGCGATCGAATATATCATTTTATTTTTTCTCTCCATTTACTAAAATAATCCTGGCTTCTCCAGTGACTGGCGTTAAGCGTTTACACGGTGCTAGTCGTTGGCATCCAGTGACTGGCAACCCCGACTGGCGCGCCGACTGGCATCGTGTAAATCAGCCTTAAAATTTGATAACGCGTATACTATCACTTTCTAATAACGATGTTTCCCTATCAAATAATTCATTATATGAAATATTTGCAAAGATTTTTTTTCAAATTTCGTTATTTTATTTTGTTTGAACGTTATTTTTTTCGGTTCAGCTTCGATTTTCGTTCCAACAAAATTAACAGTTTTTTCCTGTTCCTGGTTTTTTGTTGAATTCCGATTCAAAACACTGGTTAATATTGTGCATTGATATTGGATTTAAATCATATAAGTAACAAAAACATCAAAGCCAACAGCAAATATTATTAAAAACACGGTTTTAATGAGTAAAACAAATATTTTTTGAAACAATAGATGTAGGTGCATTAAAAATAATAATATTTGCACTGTATAATTTATTTTTATACGAATTTCTCTTATTTTGAATTTTATTATTAAAAAAAAATTTTAATTCTACGTAGTTACCTACATATAGTAGAATATATATAAATTAGTGCATTATATATATTTAAATAATAACAAATGTATATAGTGAAAGTTTATTTACATTAGACTTGATATTTCGGTAACCTCGTAAATACTTGCACATGTTTGATACTAACGACACTGTTGTGTTTACTCAACAGTATAAAATAAATAGCCGTACATCTTATCTATTATTTATTTAATATATGGTTTCGAGCGCGAGTTGTAGAGCCCTGGCCATATGCCGCTCAGCGAGCGGAGGTCGCGCGCGGGCGTACTCAGTGCTGCTAGATTCAACGCGCCACCTCCTGCTTTGCTTTGCGCTCTTAATACAAAGTGCGCTTTAGTGACGTGGCAAACGCGCGTATGACAGCTCAGACTGACAGCTAAATTACTTACGCCTGCTGACTACCGAGCGCGCCACACTTTTGACAACCGCGCCATCTGGAGTTCTATTGTGGAACTAGTGTGCTTTTTGCAGTAATCCTTTGATAAAAAATGGATTACACAACAAATTATTATTATTACTAATAGTATTTATTATAAGATATATATCAAAAACATTTATTATACATTTTATTCAATCTCATGAGCTACATTGCTTCTAAATAGTTATAATAGACTTACAATCTGCGCATTTCCTATATACAAAATAAACGTTTCTAGTAAATGCATTTAAATGAAATAACAAGCTTAACTTCAACCTACATATTGTCAAAAGATATATTGTACATATGCTAACGACTTACTCATTTTCTGTTACAAAATAATAAAAACTTGGAGCTAAAATTAATAACAATTAGAGGAACCTTAAAAATATATCATAAAAGGAGAATAAACACGATTGGTTAGATATGTTTACGACGCCTCTTCTTTCTTTATAGGTATATAATAACGAACGAGTGAAACTACTATAAATACAAATGCAAAATATGCTCACTACATAATTAAGAAAACTCTAGGACTGGATGTACAATATCTGATTTATCATCTGCCCCCAACCTAACATTAGCATTAATAGTTTTTTATATGCATTTAAAATGTTATTACTTAGAGCAAACACGTACCAATAAATTGTAAAACAGTATTAAGGTAGCTCTATCAATCACTTAGTTAATCAAGTAGTTAATCAAAAAAGCAGCAATGGCCTGACTCTTACAACGATTATCAGTATATATATATATATATATATATATATATATATATATATATATATATATATATATATATATATATATATTTTATTGAAAATACACTATTATTACAGACTATAAATATATATATATATCAATATGCACGACCTAGCACGAATTTACTTAAATTATTCATCGCGACATTTATCCGTTAGATTAGGAACATCTAGGAAAACCTAATCTGTGACGCCCGATCAGAATTAAAATTATATAATAATCATTAATTCCGATCGCCCAGACATGATAGATATAGAAAACACTAGAGTCCATATGGGATTCGCACCTAGTTTTTTCAGGTTTTAGTCCACTAGTCTATCATGCTGATCAACTAAACATCAAGCTTGAAATCTTTTGGCAGTGTTGTCAACGCTGCGTATTACTAATTTAGAATTCCAAATTGAGTATAAGCAAGGGCGGAGCACTCTGACTGAAGTAGGGGGAAACAATACCCCCTTTGACTATGAGAGGGATCTAAAGGATTACTACTTTCGGGACGCAATTACCCTGTTTGTGGAGAAAGCGCATTTATATCGACGATGTCATCAAGCACATCGTGCTGATGCATTGCTTGATATATTGATGAATAATTCAGTGCTTTTATATTATTATTTGTTCGGATCGGATTCGAACAAGTTTTTCTAATAGAGAAAAGGCTCGCTTTGTCCCTGAGAAGTAAACTTTTTTAATAAAATTGGTACACTTTTTTCATAATGTAAATGATATTTTGTTTTAGAAATAAATTGAATCTATTCGGTAATTGGGAATGTAGCTCTCAACTAAATTTTATTTTTTTGGACACAATTTTTATTATTTTATATTCAAGTACACATATATGTCTCTCTACAAGTCTGTTTCATGCGCGGTCGATATTGCTAGACAGTGTAGACGTGCTTTCCATTTGTTAAGCTATTTTGTTCCGCCACCTTTTCTCTTAGCCACACTTTCTACATTGCTTCCACGTAAATAAAATGAAATGAATTTTAATGTAAAAATATAGTAATACATTATATCAGCAAGCGTTTTTAGTTTTACCGAAATCGCGTAACAATATATTTATAAACGGTGTCGGAAACGGAATTGGTATAGTAACGCATAATTAAAAATTCATTTATTTACGCTTTAACATAACAAATATTTTATAAAAATCATTTGAGGGGGGCGGGGGTACAAAAAATCTTACAGAGAGTAAAGAACGCAAAAACGTATATAATAGAAATAGAAAGAAAAAATATTTACATGAAAAAACATATATGTTCATAGGTACATATGTGAGATAAAACATTTTTTGGTGACCACGTAATCGTCATAATTTTATTTGAATTTCTATAAAACTCTCCTAAAATATTGACTTTATGAATATCTCGGCCATGTTCGCTATCCAGCCTAATCCACTACCCTGTTTCAAAATGGGGGCTATTCAAAATATCGTAACTTTGCTAAAACAAATCTTTACAATAAAAATGAAGATGTGAAACATGTTCTAAGTTGGAAATCAAAGTAAAAACATTTTTTTGCAGCCTTTACCGGACATAATCATTTTTAATTCCATTTTGTAAAACCGCGAAAATCGACTTATGCAAACGTTTTTATGTATTTAAAAAAATGTTTTTTTTATAACAAAAAAGCAAATTCTACATTATATTATTAATAAATATCTTCTAAAGTATCTTAATATAAAAATACATTGAATAAAATAATAAATAAAAATGTATGAAGATAGCTACAAAAAAACTTGAACTAATATGCATTTTAAAATTTGAATATAAATTATTTCAATAATTAATAAAAAAACTTACACCCAATATACCATTGATGAATTTGTTTCTTTTTTTGAACTTTGAATTTAAACGACTCATATAAATCTTATAATATATAATTATTAATTAAAAATAAAATATTCGCGTCGCAGCGTGTATGTTGAATAACGTTAGCGCAGCACAGTACAGTACGTGTAGGGGCTTCCTCGACCCGCTACGCTTCGGCGCTTGAACGAGCTTCCTCTCAATATATATGCGCTCCTAATACAAAATACTCGGAATTTCGCGCGAAACTGTGGGCCCAGCACCCCGTCCCGACGGAACGGACAAGTCGCGCGACTCGGGATCGAGCCGCAAGTGTTCAGCGAAGAATTACTTGCGGCGAATCATTCTCGAAGCATTTCGCCATCGTCTCGCTCCATCCGCCATGTTTGGAAGAGAAAAAAGGCACCGCGGAACTGAACGAGGCGAAACCCGCCCGCAAAAAGGAGCGGGCGTTTCGTTTCGTTTGTTGCTTGTCGGCGAAACCGTGTGCCGATTTCGAAATTCGCGAATATTCTATTAGGGCGACATGATATGGCAAGCGATTTTTCGCGACGACTGTTTGCAACGTTGCGAACCCACGAGATAAGCGCGCACACACGCGCAAATTTAAACACGTATGACAAATCATGTATGACGAGAAGCGTGTATGGGTGCGCGTATATATTTACTTCAATAATTTACCGATTGTTGATAAATAAGCCGTTTTGGAAAAAATATTTATTTTTGAACTTGAAATCAATATTAAACCATTATCGACACAGTCAAGGTCATATTATTTGAATAAATCGAACGATGACTTCTACTAATTCACTGTTTTGGCCGAATCATATGTTTTTCCAAATTAATTACTGTCACTGGCTGTGATCAATAATGACAATGAAATCAATTCAAAACAACAGGAACACATAACTTCTTATCTCGTTGTATTAATTAAATAATAAATGATTTAGGATAGAAATATTGCGTCGTAAGCAAGGGGCATACATATCCCCGTTCTCTGAAGCAACAGACGCCAGTGCTCTACTTTTACCAGGGTAACATGAACGACGACGACCAACTTTGTAAACTGGGCCATGGCGCGACCATTGTTACGCACTCGCGGCCATATTGCGATCGAAAAGCTACTTGTTTTCCGCCTACTTTTTATGTAGTTTTCCTTTGCTGTTCCGCGAATTCGATGTTTTTGTCCGCGCAAAATTATTGCCCGTCATTCAATACTTACGATGTCATTTGTTCAATGATTTGTTTTTATAAAAATCATTTATTTTAAATAAATAAAAAATTATGATTTTTTGCCCGTTTGAAAAAAGATTTAGTTTTAAAACCATTTAAATCAATAAATATTATTTTCTTTAATTTTCTTACCTGCTACCTACCAGTGTTTCATAAATTGGCAGCCTTTTAATGTTTATGATTGTGTTATTTAAAAATACGAGTTAATCTTCAATTTTCTTATTGTTTTTGTCACCCTCTAGAGCAGTGGTCTCCCAACTATTTTGAAGTCATTCCAAATAAAATTTCAAATAATTTCAATATAAGCAGCCAGACATTTTAATTTTAAATAAATTAATTGCATATATATCATGCAAAGTAACTAGACTTCACAAACTGCAAAAAATCGTTTGTAGTTTCCAATGTCATTTTAGAACTATATATTATGTAGCGACTAAGGAATCTTTATTAATTTATTCCATGCTAAAAGTATTGCTCACTTTAAAAAGGGGCTCGACAAAATATCAAATTTCACAGGATCGAACATGTGCGTCTTAATGGGCCATAGTTTTATTGTATTTTCTTAATTTATTGCGACGAAGACAAACGTTAAGGAATAACTCATATAAACGACACATTCAAGTAGTTCTGGCCCTTGTTTTTTTTTATACAAAAGGTTCCGAGAATCGAGAGTTTTGGTGGAGCGCGACGCCAGCTCTATTTGAATTTTTTTAAAGATATACAAAGACTGACATGGTATAACCAACCCCAGATTTTGAACAATTTTGATTTCATCGTGTTTTTTTTTTTTGGAGAACGAAATATCGCTATATGAATAGTAATTTTACATTTTGTGATAAAAATGTAATATAACGTCTATTTTTATGCAATTTTTACTTCGAGCGTAGGGCCCTACGCGAGTGAATCGCTTGCGTGTACCCCACTTTGGAGACCACTGCTCTAGAGTACGAGTACCTCCAGTTTATTGGAGGTACTCGTGTTCGTTTAAAGATGACAAGATTTTGAAAATATCAAAGAAAATTTTTGTTCGAGAAGGATATATTGCTACGGAAGCTAAAACATAGGTCATCGCGGAAATTTTTGTCCAAGAAGTAGAAAGGACAGATTGCCGCGAGAGATAAAAAAAGGTCATTTCATGATATTGGTGTTTTTATTCAATTTATTTAATAGAGTTTTGTGAACATATCTAAAGTCATGTTGATGGGCATACAAATTAGAATCATAAAGCAATTTATTAAAAATAAGATATCAAAAAATTTTGGATTTCACAACCGAATATATTTCATTTTTTTTAATAAAAGATTATGGGAATTTAAAAAAAAATCTCACTGCTTGGCCAAGTACATACAATACAAAATATTAACATAAAATCTGAAACCTTTACAATCTATATAGTCGATAGGATGTAAAGGTTTCAGATTTTTACCGACTTCTGTCCTAAGTTTATCACAGCAATAGTGCTCTCCTATGCTAATGAGTATTAACTCGCACTTAATTCCAGTATGGGTTACTGCCTGAATATACAATTGAAACCATTCTTGTATTTTAATTTATTAAACCGAACTACGATCAGGGCTATAGTGGAACGGTAACGCGTAACGTTCCGGTACTATTTTCCATGACTGGAACGCGTTCCAGTACAATCTGTTTAAATATCTGATTAGATCAATAAAAAATTAACAGATCTTCTAATCAATGGTTGTTAGAAGATTTACACAACCCGACTATAACGCAATAAACAAAATAACCAGGATAATCGTCTCCGGGTTTACATAAACTGAAATCTCATTGATTGCCCTAAAAGGGAGTATCGTTCCGGTACTTATTTTTCTAGAGCTACACCATTCACTACACTCCAAAATGCTTACGGTCATTGCGCCCCAAAGAGCAATATTTAACAGAAAAAGCACGTTTACAATTAAACCGGTATTAACATATGTGTGTCTGGTGTCGAGTAACACCAGTAACATTAATTTTACTAACAATGAAGTACATCTGTTCTCTTTTTGCACCGGGGCTACGTTCCAGAGAGTACCATCTAAAAAAAGACGACGATGGGTTCCGGTATGATTTGTTAGAGGATCTATTAAAATTTATTTAAACTTAATTAGGTAATCAAAAACGGCATATTTTAAAACATCATAATGTACAACGCAATAAACAAAGTAACCAGTGAAGTCGTCTCTGGGTTGACATAAACTGAACTTTCATTGATCACCCAAAAGAGGAGTAGCGTTTTTGTATTTCTTTTTTTAGAACTACACCAATGGTTCTATTGATTAAAATCACATCACAATTTATTATTATTAGCTATTTATTATACATAACAATATTTTCATAAGATATATTCATAATAAATTAATAAAAAGACATGGTTTTCGATTTAATTAATTTTTATATTAACATATTTTTTTTTATATATTTATACAGTATGGTTATTTGAAAATAAACATTTTTAGTTTTTTGTAGAAAAATATTTTTTTGGACAGAAAATATTGAAAAAATATATCGTGAGAACATGCTAACCCCTAATATCAAATATCGTTGATTACTAAAAATCAAACTCAAATTTAAATATAAACATAAAATGCCCAAGCACCTCTTACCTTAGGTTATCAAACTTTAATCGCAAACCCGAAACGTTTGAACACATATAAACTAACATTCGCCAAATTATTTTAGTACGACTGATATTTACAAAATTATTTTGTGATATAATGAGTTCCTATATTTTCTATATGACTTCTTCTATTAATGTTTTTACATTTTAGTATTTCTTTGATAAACTTAAAATTTATATAGCCTAAAAAAGTAATTTATTTACTAAAATAATATATTTCTATCCTAAAATTATGCTTATATTTAATTCGTCAGCATTGTTTTTTAACTCAATATTTTATGTTTTGATTGTGCCAATATATAATTAAATGGCTTTTAAAATTTTTGAGGTACTCTCATTTGTCGTTGCAAAATTTTGCTAATCTTTGGTCTAAAAGAATGTTATATTACTAACACATTTTTACTAAGCGAGTTTATTTGAATGAATTTGTTTTTAGATAACTGGTAAAATTAGTTAAAAGGGGAAAACTGAATATGTTTTTAATAGATAAAATTAAATTAATATATTTATTATTCTCTAAACTAAATTACTTATTAGCTGGCTTACAACAGTAACGCTACCGCTGAGAGAGCGCTCAAAACAATAAGTTAAACTCAGACTTTGTAATAAATTTATATTGTAGTTGTTATTGTTTTAAATATATTTTATATAATATTTTGCGTATGCGGTCGCTCGGTGTATTTTTCGCACTGGCAATCTGTTTTGTGCTAACGGCGAGCGCCGTCGCCGGTCAGGTCGTCAGTCCGTTGTGGCAACCCCGGCGCGGGGTGCGGGCTGCGGGCGTGGACGGCAGAATGGCGGCCGCGGCGTATGCCCTCGCGCCAGATCAGGAGACGGTTAGTCGCCATCGTCCGTAGCGACCAAACTTATTTCGCGTTCGACGGTGTTATTGGTCGCGCTAACTTCCGGTGTTTCCGCCGACGGCTGACCGCCGCGATTCGTCGGCGGAAGCGCCGGATCCGCTCCGTAGACTTCCGTCGCGCACTCGGTTCCCTTTGTCTTTATTCAAACCCAAGATAGGGTTTCTGCTCTTTTCCTTTCATCAGACGACTTGTGATGTGTCATTCGATAGACGATGAACGACGAACGACGAATGATGAACGGTGGATAAGATATGATGGACGGGGTTGCGTGTGGGAAAAATAAATAAATAAACTTTTTTTGTATGCAACACTTTTATTTGAAATGTCCATTTTGAAAAGGAATTTGTTGTCGAATATCACTGAAGAAATACGATTCATTTTTAAAGTTTACTCTGCCGTTTTATTGTAGATTTTATTAATTCAAACTATTAAAACAATAATATCACGTAACCTACAAGAGTTGACAATCTGAAAAATATGTATTTCACTTATAACTAGAAGCGAATTTTAAACCAAAAATTTTCTTATTGTATAAAAGCTCTAAAACGTTTATTCCTAACTGGACTTATTACACTGGAACATTATTTAGTTTAAAAACTTACGTAGTTATTATGTCTTGTTTTGGACAATATTTTTTCATATTTATTTTTAAGTTCTAATATACAAACCCAATTTTAAATAATTTTCAATTATAATACAATCTTTTCAATTAAATTAAATTACCTAAAAATGTTGAAATTTAATCATTTTGTATGTCATATATTGAAACTTGTTTCATTGGCAAAGGTTATGTTTACAATACAGAAATATCAGTCCGCAATATATCTTGTTCAAATAGATTAAAACCTCAGACAAAGGTCATATTTACAATCCATTTCACGATTCGATCTATCATTCATGAAATAAAGATAAATATCGTTTGTAATAAAATCGACTATTACTAAATACACATGTATTAATATAAGCGTTAATCTTTTCAGGCAACGAAAGTATTTTTGGAGAAAGTAAACTCCCGACGCAGTTCGGCATCAGGATGTCAAGCGAATCCGATCGACTGGGCGACAGCCGTTCGTTTTTTACTAGCCCGTAAATTCGATATAGCCAGAGCTGCCGCTCTTTTTGAGCAGCATGAGCTCACTAGATATCGGGAAGGCCTTTTACACTTTGATCCGACGTCCGATCCGCTGCGCTCAGAATTGTCAACGGGAAAATTCACCATTTTGGTTAATAAAAATCTTGAACAAACATACAATATATCCACGAAATCCATTATAATTATATAAATATTGTTTTATTTCAGCCTAGCAGAGATGCTACAGGAGCTGCTATTGCAGTTTTCACAGCAAATTTGCATTCTCCACAATCTTCCACCCATCAAACTACTCTTCAGGTTGCTATTTCTACCACCTAAAATAATATTTCTTTAAAATTATAAAAAAATCTTAACAATTTTTTTTTTTAGGGTATTGTATACCAATTAGATGTAGCTCTACAATCTTTAGATACACAGAGAGCAGGACTGGTTTTTATATATGATATGTCAGATTCTAAATATTCAAATTTCGATTTCGATTTGTCGCAAAAAATTCTAATGCTGCTGAAGGTAAGATTTTACTTTTAATATTTTATTTTATATATACTCCTTTGGTACAGTTTAAAATATTTGCACGTGTGCAGTCATATCTTGTTATCAGTGAATAAATCAACATGTCACGATAACTGAATTTAAGATGACTGTCCTGAGTGACAAATAGACGTCAGATACTTCAAGGTTTAATTTTATCTAAATGAATTGCTTTGTCACAAACTATTCCATTAGTAAACAAAAACAAAATAAATATTAACCCATACTGAATTTGCAATTCGCTTGAATTCATAAAACTATTTTATTTACTGATATTTTGTATTTATCCATCTTCAAATATTTAACATTTATTTAAAAAATACAATACACCTAAATATTTTTTTTCAAAAAACCAATAAATTGGCTTCCTGTTTGTGTTACTCCAACTAAAACAAATTATTTGGCTTTTCGTCAGTGCTTTTTTGTTTACTAGAAAATCCAAAAATTATTTTTTCTTTTACATTTTTGTATTCCTCGGGTGATGAAAAAACACAAATGCAAAGATGGAAAATTTTGATAAAAATGTCAGTTACTTGGCTCTGCCTTGGAACAGCGAGTTTGTGGTACATTCCGAATATTGTAGTCATTACATTATTTAAAAATCATTATTGCGATTATAACAAAAAACTATCCAGCGATGAGTTTCTTTATTTGATCTCAAAGCAGATATTGTTCCAGAAAAAGAATTTGTTTATGATTTTCAGTTTACGTTTTGAGCTAATTTTAATTTAATAATCACTAATTTGGCAACATTTCAATAGTCTTAGAAATCATAACACGCCTGTTGTTTTTATTATTTTGACCAAATCCATTAAATGCAAATGTTAAAACTACTTTTTACATCAATATTGTTTTGTTTAACATTTATAATATTAGATTAAGTTATGGTTATGCTGTTTTTTCTATGGGAATAGTAACATTGAAAGATAACAAACCGTCAATATGGTTATCCGCAATCGTAATCAGTTGACAGCTAACCGTAAGTGTATGTCAATATCAGCTGATTCCACCTTTAATAATTTATTTCATTTTAAAATTCATATGCTTTATGTAATTCACGTAGCGGTAATAATAATTTCGAATCAGTTAATATTGTATTTATAAATATAATATATGTATGATAAAATCTGATAGGCCTTTATTAAACGCGAGTTACCCGGAGACAGCGTGACCTATTTGAAAGTTAATCAAATGGGGATAGAGGTCTCAATGTCGTTTAATTGGATCAATCTTTTATGCATTGAATTTTATTGTCATGCCCTAATTTAAATCAGTGATGTATATAAGTAAAATTGCATATGTCTATAGCAGAAGAAAATGCAATTACGCAAACTCTTGTTTAAAAACACAGCCGAGATTGATACTTAATTGAAAGAATTCGACAAGCTATCAATAAATCACAGTGTTCCAAGAAGACGTTGCTGTTTCTTTTTAACTCTTTAGTTACGGCACCGTTTACATTGGTATAGATATGTTTTAGAACTATTTTGTGTGTCGAAAAAAATAATGATTTTTATCATTAGATTTAGACACAGTGATTTTTCTTTTTTGCATATAATATTAAATGCAATATATCTCTGTATTCAAAGGGTTTTTAGAAAAAAATGTAGTAATATTATATTTTTATAAATGAATGAAAGAATTCTTATTTTATGATCAAATATTCCAAAAATAGTATGAACGATTGTTGAAAAAAATATCACATTCCAAAAAAACTATTTATTCAAATTTATTACAGATTTTTTTTGTAGAATTCTTAATGAACTAGTGTTTTTCAACTTTTCTATTATGTCAACGAGATCAGTGCTAGTGATTATTATATCATTTTAATTCTGACCAATCATCTCATTGATGAAAAATTCAAATCCAGCTGGGTTTGTGCATATATGTTCTAAACTGCAAATGTAATAAAATAAAATTAAGTTCATTCAACCACTGCAGTGTGTAATTTTTGGATATTTTACTTTTAACTGCCATTTTCCACAAAAAATAACAAGAGACATTCACGTGTATTTCTTGCAGTGAGTGTATTTTTATAGATTAAATTCACAACAGTTTTGAAATTCGACGTACAATTTTTGCGTACTGCATCACATAGTCTCCGTGTCGTCTTCAAAGATAGTCTGATAGTTGGTAGAGAAAGATGGCTGTTTTCCTGGATTTCTAAGGGTCATCTCGGTCGATAATTTGGCTTAATTCTCGTTTATTCCAAGTTGGAAGCGAAGTGGTAGATGTGTCTTTTTTAGAAACAGATTATTTGTTATTGTTTGATAAAAATCTGGTTAAACTATATGTGTACGATTATAAAAAAAAATATGGTAGAATTGGCAATGATGTAATCTCTAATCTCGGATGTATATATCAATCAGCGGTGATACACAACAGCCGTATACTTTGTATTTGACACCGACTGTATCCTTTCCACTAGTGCTTTTAAATAGATGTTCGCTTAGGACGTGTTTGTATAATGCTGATGAGAAAATATCATTGTACAAATAAATAACACAGTTTTATAGAATTTTAGCAAGTCCTTTCGACAAATTTCATCGCAACTTTCAAGGGTGGTCCCGACGCAAATGTTTAACTAACGCTTTTTTTCATTAAATAAAGTGTAAAGGATATAGGCCGCGTAGTGTATACAATTGCCTTTTTACTGAATAAAAAAAATAACTTCTATTGGTTCAACATATGCCGAAACATACAAATTTGCGCACTACACCGCTATTTAAACATTCACACTTTCTTTTATCAGATTATTAGTAAAATATTATACTTTTTATTGATATGTAATTGGCTTACCATAAAGTTAATTTTAGACGATAGAGTACGCTCGGGATAAGAATGCCGGTTTGTTATTGTGTGCGTGACATGTATATGAGAGGGAGAAGCGATGTAGCGTGTACTTCGTTGTCTCGCTTTCTCTTTTAATGACAGTCGCTGATTCGTCAACGCTGGTATTCGTCATTAAAGTGCAGCGTGTCACAGAAGTTCGATCTTCTCTAGTGATTTATTTTAAATAATTTTGTGTTGATATTGGTTTAAAACCCAGATATGCCCACTGTCCCATGGGTAGGTCACTAAACTCGTGCCACTGGTTTTTATTTATAAATGAAATTTTAAGAGAACAAAATTTCTTGGACATATCTAGGTTAATTGATATCAAGACTTCAAATATACACTGTAAGTTATTCGTTCTCTTACCCGTGGATTAAAATATTTTAATTATTTTTCCATTAATCCGTATGTTGTTGGTTTTTTCACACTATTCTCTGTAAGGCTTAAAAAAGTTATTATTCTTATCGTTGCGCCAATGATAATTTTTTAATTTATTCAATGGATTCTAATAATTTAATAGAGTTGCCGAGCCATTAAACAATCTGCGAATAATTTCTTTCCCCATTTTATATCTTTTTGCTTTTGAAGAATAGCTAAAGACTTCATTATTTTTTTGACTAGTGAAAGATTTTGAATTTTGCAAATATTTAATTAATGACATCAATGTCTGGTTTCTTCGATTATATAATATATTTTTAATTGTCCGTTGAAATTTCCAACTTAGCTCAGATGTACGTATGTTAAATAAACATATATTTTCTTTTAAAATAAAAAAATTAAATATTCTGAGCGAAATTGTTTTGAGCCACACAGTTCACGCACACAATAACAAACCGGAATCCTTATCCCGAGCGTACTCTACAAGTGTAACATGGAGGCAGTAGAATATGTTTTGTTTTCTTTGAGCGCTTGATTTAGTGCAGGGGTCCACATTCAGTTTTAGTTTTATTTACCAGACCGCATGGGGTTTTAACCAGAGTCGATCGCGATTTTTTATTACTATTTTTAACTAAATAAATCCAGGATTTTCCCGTTAAAAGCCACTAATTTTGCTCAAAAAATTAGTCGCGAAGCAAACATTTCCCTTCTTTTCAAAATCTGCTAATTTTGCTCAAAACAATACGCCGCGAATTGAAAATTTTTCCCTCAATAACCATTAATTTTGCACAAGAAAAATTAACCACTAATTTATATTTTTTTAGTTGACTTTTTAATCCAGCGACATAATTTTCACTCTTACGAAAATCCTCAAAAATTCATATTGTAAGTCTTTAATAATTCTAATAAAGGGTTGTCTTTTGTGTTTGCCAACTAATTGCAGATACATATTTACAACACGTAAAATGATATACATTTTCTTCATTATATGCTTCTTCAACAAACGTATTTACGATTCAAAAGCCTTTAATTCAGAATACATATCAACCAGTAATTATCTTCATACTGCAGCGCCAAATTAAAATATGTTGTAATATCTGCTATGTTTGCCAGTTTGATAATCCATTCTTTGTGCGAAAATTGTGAGATAGAATTTTTATGCTCCGTCATGAAAATATCGATTTCTAAATTTAAAAAATCTTGTTAAAAGTGCATCTCTACTTAACCATCTAACAGCTGATTAATAAATAAAATTAGCTCCGATTCTATTTCTTGTAAAGTTGTACAATATATTTTTAATAAAATATAGATGTGATTTATAAAATACATTTAATTTTTATGTTTATAAAAAAATATATAAGTAATTTGTAAATGGGCCGCAGGTTGCCGACCCCTGCTCTAGTGTGTAACATATATTTACCACCGGTTGTTTGTACGTCGGTTTGGCTCTCTTCCTTGCCCAAAACCGCAAACGATTCATCACTCGTCATTGTTCGCGACTCTGCGCGCCCACCGACGTTTGTTACGCGCGCACCGCCGGCGGAAGTGTTGGAAGCCCCTGGCCTTTGTGAGCGCGCGCGGTGAATCACCCGCCGATCCTTGGCAACGCGCAAAGTCGTCCGAGCGCCGCAGAAGACGACCGTTTTCCCGTCCGTACTCAGTCGGCCGCGCTTTCCTCTGCGAGAGGTACTTGCTCTGATGTACCGCGCCGCGACGCCGAATCGCCTCTTTGGCGACGAACCGCTCGACTCGACGCCTTCGTATTTCGCTCCGCGAAGGCCGAATCGGTCCAATAAAAATATATCGATCGCGATTACGCATCTTGGCCGTTTCGGAAGTGGCTCTCTATTATTATGCACGGCGCGTGCCCGCCGTGTCGTCGTCGTCGTCGTTGCCGTTTCTTTTTGCGTCACAATTTTGGCAGATTTCGCCGAAGTGTTTTCGACCGATTCGCCGAACCTTTGGCAGCGCGTCCGCCGATTCCGGATAATGTTCGCACTTTTCGAGCGATCGATACGGAAATAAATATACAGGTTGCTGTTATCGCTATCGCGGTGTTGCGATTTGGAACGTTGCGCAAACGTCAGGTTGACAGGTAGCGTGACGTCACCGTCGCTCGCTTTCCGCGCAGTTTCGGCGGTGCAGCTGTGCAGAAATGCTTCTCATTCTTAAATACTGGATCATATAATAATTTTAATATTATAGCACTGTATGCGGGAGAAGATAATCTTCGTTTCGGGTCTCTCATTGGTTAAAATCGGGAGACGAGGATGAACCTTTTATTTACTGCGATGTTATTTTTATTATGAAGTGGTTTTGAATTAATCCCTATTATTTGCTTTCTAAGCCATCTGAAACGGTTACTTTTCAAATTATATCTATTCGAATGTGAATTCCCTCTGATTTGGAATCTGACTATTCAATAGTCAAAGAATAAATTGATTTGATGATCAATATATTATTTGGAGTATAAGTTATTTTTATGAATTTTAAATTAGCTGTCAACTCCGTGCGTAATCACGACTGTATCGACCCGCATACGATGTGTTAATAAAACGTGTTTGTAGCGAGATATTTTAAGTTTTCATTAAAAATAAAAAGTCGCAGCTCATTTAGCCGCCTAGCGAGAAATTCTAATATTTTTGTGAAAAGCTGATAATTGAATAAAAATAATTGCCGAATACATTAGTTTGAAAAGTGACATTTACTTTTTTCACAATAACTTGATCTTCTGTTTAACGTTTGACATATATTGTCATAGTAAAAATGCGAAGACATTGTGATTAAATTTTTTTAATTATGAAACATATTCGTCAGTGAGATTAGGCATATCTAAGAAAACTGAATCTGATGATCGATAGGAATTATAATATGATCGCGAAACTTGACACGTAATAAAGTTATGATATGCATTTTTTGCGGCCTACAGCGATTGTAAGTTGCTAATTATTTAAATAATACATTTAATATAAATAGATATGCATTGGTAATGAATGAAAGTACATACTAACATAACAGATACTGCACAATTAATAACATTTATTCGAGGCGTTGACAGTGACTTTAATGCTTATAAAAATGGCTATTTTATGTAGCTTAAAGGGCACTACAACCGAATGGATGAAAAAAACATTTTACGTGTTGTATCTGCGTTATTGGAACTATTGAAAATTTGCAATGTGAATTTTCGATAATATTTAAGAATTTTCCTAAAAACTAAATTGAAATAAAAAAAATAGCAGTGGGAACGCGGTCGTTGCCGAGCGCCGACACGATTTTATTGCTTTTGACGTGAATTTTTGAATTCTGAGAAGTGATAATTGTTTTTGCGCCCTTCTATTGACCAAAATTCGGTTTGAATTCACTTTGAGCAACACTCTCATATCAAAAGTCCGTAGTAATATCGGTAAAGATAGCTATCAAATTTTTAAAACTGTAATATCCAAGTGCAGACAAACTATGGAGCAATATGCAAAACGCGACGTATGACTATACTTTTTCTTCAGCTTATTTTCCCATGAGAATTTGTTATTTGGACTTAACATGATGAAAGTTCTCAGATCATAATTAGTTTTAGAACTTTCATTATTTATCTCAAGTTGTGTTTGGTTAATTCATGTAGGTTAGGTTTGGGTTTGAACAGCAAATGGATGCGTTTCACAACTGTCAAATTAAGTTTTATTGACATATTAGAGCAGCATATGAATTCAATAGCGCCTAATAGTTAAATTATATTTTCGATAGTAGAAATATATGTACATCTACTGGTTAAAATATATTTGGACTTCACTAATGAAATATATAATTTTACTGAAAAATACATATCCACTGTAACATTTATACATCGCAGGTAAATAAGCATGTAAATGTATATATATTACTACATATGGAAAAGTTAAAATCATATAATTTTACTGGCACCAGCCAGATAAATTATATTTTCCCCGAGTGTATATATATCGGGGAAAATGTATTCCGATATGATTTCACTGAAATGATATTTTTTTTAGATATTCTCGGGATAGATTCGATACTTTTTTTTTAGATTTTTTTTGAGAGACAACCCCGTGAATTTTTGAATTCAGAATCGACAATTCAGCCTTTTCTAGCTTTTTTTAATATTTCGATTTCATTAAGATTCATAGTATTTAAATGCATTTCTCTGACCAAATTCAAGAGGGGGAAAATGCCCCTACTTTTGCCCCTCCCCCCCCCCAATACTCATTTAGTTTACTCTTTTATATATAATTTTTAATGTTTTATTTGTTCTTAAGAATTTTTGTATTTTTAAATATACCCTTATATATAATATACACTCCCTATGTTACGGTGGGTCTTTCAAAAATAGTTTTCTACGGGGTTACCGGATCAAAAGTAAACTAAAAATTGTAAATGAGTGGTTTTAAAAATTTTTTTATTTCGTAGCTAATTTTATTATGATAAATTGGCGGTTTTTTTTAAATTGTGCAAAATTAATAGTTATCAAGCTTTTTTTTACTTTGCGACTAAAAGTACACACTTTATAAGGTAAAAATCACTCAATGAAATTTTATGATTTTATCTTGTAATAAACTGAAATAAATTGTTATGAATCCATATCCTTTTAAAAACTTGCGGCTCGGTAAATAAAACTAAAAACTGATTGTGGCCCACGACTGAAAAGGTTGCCCATCACTGTTATAGATTATTTTGTTTGCGTAAACAAAGTTTCAATATTTTTTTAGATTCGTCGAAATCTGGAAGGCGTCAAATTTCGGTGGAGAGTTAGTTAGATCAGGGTTAAACTCAAATATAGGTACATATTTCATATGGCTGAAAATCATGTCGTTCTATTGTCGATTTTTACTAATAATTTATGTATTTATGCAGTTGACTTGAGAGCTAAATATAAAACGAACGCGGGTGGTTTGAGCCCGATCATTTTCGTGAAAAGCGGCCCACCAACACACAAGTGTCGGTAACATTTAATCTAATTCTAAATCATAAAATATAGGTAAAAAAACATCGCCCATTGAACACTAGTTACAATTGTAACGAATGCCATTCGGCCCATAACGGTCTCTGTCCCAAGGCTTTCTAGGCGCGCGCATGAACAGTATGCAAATAAATCAAATTAAAAAATGCACTTAAATCTTATTTTTTTCTGTAGTAAGACGATTGACTTATTTAACCATGTAACCATTATTTTATTGTGAAATAAAAAATCTTATTTGATGCTTATGTACGTAATTTATTGTTATTCAGTGTTTGTCAAACACTAGGTAGACCAGAGCGCGACAAATATAATATAAATTTGACGAACTTGATATAAGTCGAAATATGAATAGCATTATGTGTATAACACGTGTAGGCCGAGCTTAATAGTGCATCGTTATGTTCTATAAAAATAAAGCCATCGCTTCTATTTATTTTTGTCGTGCTAGTTGATAAGTACTGTGAAGGTAAAAGCAGCTACACGATATTTTTACTGTGCTAGTATAAAAAATTCAATAATAATTTACTATCCAGATTACCAATAGATGCGTTTCAAGAAAAGAGTCGTGTCGCTCCAGATTTGCATGTTTGCTCACAAACTAACTACCCACTGATTTATTTATAGCTGCAAAGTAAAGCAGTGAGGTTGATAGAGAGCAATATTTTAATTTAAAAAGTTGATACCTAGTATATATGTATGTGTTAAAAGAATTTCATTATCGTCCCTATAGTGATTCTCAAAGTCAATTAATAGACGATATTCTGATGTATCTTATCATTCGATAGGTAATTGAATAGATACATTATTATAGATATTGAGCTTTAGCGTGCCGGAGCGCGACCTTCGAAGATGACAGTTCTGCGGCCTTTTCCGCGCCAGCGATTCGTACGACCTCGCCGCCGCGATCATTGTGTCCCATCGTAGCGTCTTAGTACTACAATTAGTGCGAAATAATAGACACAAAAATATGAACCAGATTCCGCATCTCGGGTGACCCAGTGCAACGCGCACGTCCGACCTCTTCGAAAGCGGGTCCTTACCTAACCGGGTCGCCGTAGCGGCACCGAGCGGATCGATGCGAGATAGGTCAGTCGCGCTACGTCGTAGCTGGCAAATTTTCCTGCAGCGCCTTCGCGCGTGCGTCATCGGGGCTACAGCACCTTCAGTCAATCGGGTCCATAAATTTCTCTCTGCTCGGTTACACGTTTATTAAAAAATCGATCCCATGCTATATCGTGTTATCAACCGAGCTTATATCGTTTCTATTCAATCTTTACATGTAACTAAGATGACATCACCGTATCCACACTACCATATTTAAGCATCGCTTAGATTCCAATCGATCGTCTCAAATTAGCCGAGGTGATTGATCGGATTTCTAGTGTTTATTAATAGCATGCATGCACTTCGAGATGAGTTTTTTTTGTTGTGCATGTAAAGTGTTCTAAGACACAATGCACAGCTGTAGCCAATTGAAAGTTTCATAGGCAATGTTTCACGAATTCTATTATTAAAATGTATTCTTTCATTAAAACTTGTTCTATTGTATTTTTTATGATCAAGTGCATCTGTGGATATTTTAACTTTTAAAGCCTCCACAGTTGCACGTTAGCTTCGATTATGTAAAGACAAACCCAAAATCATGGACAGTTCTAAACAAATGTCGATCACGGTAAAATCTAAAATAATAGCATATCTCGAAGAAAATTTTCAATTCTAGAGATATAGCGAAGAGTGGGGTTTAGTGGTTCTGTTATTCTTAAATTTATTAAAAAAATATTGTGAAACAGGAATTTTAGAGAGGGTGTAAGGGGGTGGTCATAAGCGTATGGCGTCTGCTCGAGAAGACCGCAGAATAAAAATGTAAAGGAAAAAATTAATTTAATTATAATAATTTAATTAAACAAATGTGATCCTACTTCAGTTATCGAACTTTTATGTATTTCATTAATTATGAAAAATAATATCAATTAAATGGCCGCCTCTGGACCTTTTGCTTACCATACGCCAAGAGGTGGAAATATGCATCAGAAAAAAAATCTGAAAAATCAGTATCAACTAAATTATTCGCTGTCCGTAGTCTCTGCTTCAGGAACAAGAATTATGAGTGGATTTGTTTTCTTTAATCGTAGTATTTCTTATTTTTCGAATTTTTCAACTTTTTTATTTGTTAAAATCGGATTTCGAAGTTGTCGATAGATTTTCAGTAGACTCCCCACGGTCCTGGTGTTGACGAAGAGTTCGTGCACGCAGACACAGACCGAAGTGCGAAATAAAACATTTCATCAAAGAATAGTGTTAAAAAAATGTCTACCACAAGGTTGTGATTGTCCAAGATGTAGAGTGAGGCTGGTTATATAAACAAGTTGTTGTTGACATCCAGGGGCTCCAAACATTTTATACTACTAATTATAAAAAAATAAAAACTGATATAACAAAACCATTTTGCGTGTACTTATGTGTTCTTTTATTTTAAAAGGAACAGTATTTGCATATAAATAAAATCATTTTACCAAGGAAGGGGGGGGGGCAAAAGTGAAGACAGCGGTCATTTTTTAATATTTCCATTTCATTAAGATTCATAGTATTTGATAGAATGACATGTATTTTTTGGCCAAATTCAAGAGGGTCAAAAGCAATAAAATCGTGCCGCCGCAGTGGAAACGCTCGGTTATCTAGCGTTCGTATTAAGACTTTTTAAAACAATATTACGACTAATAATAAGTGAGAATCGAATGAAGCGCATCTAAACCGAATTTTGACCAAGCGCAAAAATAATTATCAGTTCTCAGAAGTCAAAAATTCACGTCAGAAGCAATAAAATCGTGTCAACGCCGTCGCAGTGGGAACGCTAGTTACCGAGCGTTGACTCGATTTTATTGCTTTTGACGTGAATTTTTGACTTCTGAGAAGTGATAATTGTTTTTGCGTCCTCCTATTGACCAAAATTCGATTTAAATATAGTTTGACCAATACTCTCATATCAGAAATCTATACTTAGTTTTAGAACTTTCATTAGGTTAGGTTTGGGTTTGAACAGCAAATGGACGTTTCGCAACTGTCAAATTGAGCTTCATAGACATTTTAGCGCAGTATATTAGCGCCAATCAGTTAAATACTATTTTAGATAGAATAAATATATATTTACTGGTGAAAATGTATTTGAACATCACAACTGAAAATATAACTTCACTGAAAAATACACATTCTATATGGAAAAGTTGAAATCATATCATTTTACTAGTACCTGCTAGATAAATTATACTTTTACTGTTCTCAAAAATTAAGTTGCCGTTGAAGGGAAACCGTTTTGACACCATTGTTGACATCCTAAAGGGTTCGATCGAGGCATGTCCGGAAAATTTATTCGAAAGATATTTCGATTTTTTTATGATTGTCTCCAGCGCTGTATTGACTCAGAGGGGGAGGGGTGTATATTGAATAAATTAATTTACTATTGCAGAGTAAAATTTGAGACAGACGGTGCATATCTACCGGTGAAAATGTATTCCGATGTGATTTCACTGAAATGACATATTTTTGGTATAGATTGAGACTGTTCTTTATAGATGGACAACCAGAAAATTTATGGTTTAGAATCAGGGACGTGATTTCAGCGTTTTCAGGAGGGGGGGGGAGCGAAAATTTGTCCGATCATAGTATTTTATTACTTATATGACATGCCTTTTTCTTACCAAATTCAAGCGGTGGAGGGGGAAATGCCTTCACTTGCCCCCCCCCCCAAATTACGTCCTCGGTGCATTTTAGAATAACTATTGTCGGCTCCCGATGTTTTGTATTTTTTTTTATTATTTAAAATGTATCTAATGCAATTTTGATATGCCAAATTAATTTTAAAAATATATTATATATATTATAATAATATTAATTTCTTATCTTTACCGATATAGAATGAAGCACACAGGCATCATCGGTTTTTAACGATAATTTTATAAATGACGCATATATGCGTCAATGGCTTTTAACATTTTTTTTACAAATAACGTATAGTGCTATATAACATCAGCATGTAAAGTGACACCGATACGTAGCAGATTTTTATACCATTAATTCCAAGACTTCTGGTGTCACAATTTGGTCATAAGTGTTGTTGTTATCTCTTGTGACGCATTGGGTTAGTTCATGTCATGTTACAACGGAAGATTTGCAATAAAATAATTGAGTAATTTTCGTATTTGCGCCTCCGTTGAGCATCGCTACGAAGCATATCGGTTCGACGCGAAGTTGCCGTCGCGCTTCTACGGTCGCGGTAATAGAAAACGCAGTCGTAGTCGTCGGCGTAGCGGCCGCGGATTTCCCTCTGCGGCTTTCCGCGCGTGCGCTTTCGGCGTCGCCAGGGCCGCCGCACCTTGGGCCCGCCGCGGCATCGATCGGCCGCGACCCGAGCGCCGCGCGACCTCGACCGCTATTTATAAAAGGTTGCCGGCGCTCCTCCTTCGCGCGCGACTCGCGACACATAACCTCGCGCTGCTCGTTTACGTAATCGCGCGCGCGCCGCGTCCCCACCTCTCGACGGTAGCGCGCGGCAGCTGGCGCGCGGCAGGTGCGCCCCTCACCTGGCGGCTCGCGAGGGGTCGCGCTATCGATTTTCGTTCCCCCTTCAGTCTTCGGTGCGCTTCTTCCAGGGCGGGTATCCGGCCAAGCTGAAGAAGGTGCTGATCGTCACAGCGCCCCTGTGGTTCAAGGCGCCGTTCAAGATCCTGCGCCTCTTCGTCAAGGAGAAGCTCAGGGAGAGAGTGTTCACGGTGAGCGTGCCACAGTTGCCGTCGCACGTGCCTCGGTCATCTTTGCCCTCCGGTCTAGGAGGACCCCTGCGGATCGATCATGCTGCTTGGTAATTATACTGTGCTAATTACATAATTGCAGCTCATTTACAAACAATATACTACGTCCTTTCTACCTTCTACTATTTGTTTTCTTAAAAACAATCAATCTTTACAGCACGTTACATCACTAAAATAAAAACTAAGGAATGCATTTTCAAAGCATGGTATTCTTAGGTGCATAATAGCGTTTTGGTATATATTCGAGTTCTAAATGTCACTAATTAAATATGTTAAGGAAGGTGACGCATGATTGCAAATACTAGATAAGATAGTAAATGACATAGCTTTGATATATCTATGATAACTTTCATCTACAATCATGTGTAACGTTATTATTATAAGTGCTGGCCGATTTGACTTCAATATTTTAATATAAGTTGCCAGTCCGACTCAGGAGCTACTAGAAGTAGAAGTCCTAGTAACTTATTTTTTTACATAAGTAGCAGTATGGGAACATAAGCTAATGCTTTTGAAATCAATTTCAAATTGATTGAATCTCAGTATAGATATTAGCAAAAACCTTTCGGTATGATCGGCGGATGTGATCTCCTTTTTATCTCAAAATCATTGAGAATGTATATAGTTTGGAAAAATAACCATAGACATTTACAAGCTAAAATTAGTATTGACTATACAATAAGTATGTTTATAAAGTTATAGGAATTTTATTCTGCTATTAAATCGGCATGCGTCTGCAAACAAGTTTTGATACGCTCGTTGTTGATTAGGGACATGGATCATTTAGATTGCTATATATAATTTTTAACATAGTTTATTAAGAGCAATCATTTTCTTATGGAATGAGCTCACAAATCATTCAGCATTTTGTAGGCTGTTGAATCGAAAAGTACCGATTGACCGATTTTTTTACGGACTATATAAGCGCAGCAATTAATCAAATACTGCTGTTCACAAAGAATATATCGCTGCTGCAAATAAAAAAATAACATTTGTCTGTGACTGATGACTAATCTGGAAACAAAGATTGGTAACGTCCAGAAGAAAGTTCGTTTAAGCCTATGCCATGCCTTCCATCGGGAAAGTGATTCTTGTGGATTATCTTTCAATAAAGGCTACAATAAAAAACAAATACTATTGATCAAGAAGTAACTAGCAAAGCTGTACGCTCAAACTTACTCGACTTAAATGCAATTTCTTTTACATCCATGTTCGCTTCATTTAGCGCCTATTGCCACCTATTCGGATAAATAAATGAGTAGCTCTTTGAGGAAAAGTGCATAGCTCTTAATTATAGATATATTGATTTTGAATTAATATAAATAAATTTTAAAATTACTGTAGCTTTGTATACATCCCTCATACTTTAATGAATTTTGTTTGTTAGAAAAGCTTTGATCATAACAATAATTTCGTCCTTAATTCCAGGTTGTTATACTGCTTCAAATCGTTAACCGACTGCAATGGAACAATCGGTGATTCTCCCGTGCGCGACGTCGCTGATCGTTTTCCGCCGACGTCCGATGCGGTTCGTTTGGCAAACGGCAACGTCGTCAAAAGCAAGATTATTATGAATTTGGACGACGAGAGTCCCAACCTGGCCAACGGTAACGACGCTAAGATGCACATAATCGGTCGCGGCGATTCCAAACGCGAGAGAAAAAACAACAACGATTCCGATCTAGACGACGACAAGTTGAACGCGGACGGAAGCTCCGGCGACGAAGACGACTCCAAGTTATCTCGTGAGTGTTTGACTGTGATGAGTGAAATTAAACGAAGGTTCGACAGTGATGATAATGACGTGTCATCGTTTGCAGCAAACAATCACATGTTGTGGTGTCCATACGCGACCAAGCGGGGCGAAGCCGACTTTTCCGACGACGACAGTCTGGCGGCTGGGGACGGAGCGCTAACTCCGATCGCCTTCTATGAGAAGGTCAATCGCCTGGGGCGAGACGGCTTGATCGGGGAGTATAACGACATCAGAAATTGTCCTCCCGATGGAACGTTCGTGCATGCTAGGTTTGTTTTATTATTATTATTATTATTATATATGTGACTTATATCAATCTCAGACGTGTTTAATTATCTAAAAGCATTGTTTAAATGTAAAATGCGTATTTCCAAAACAACTGTGTATCTCTAATCTTAGCTGTAGATGAAAAGATCTAGAAGCTAGAAAAATAGATGTTTAATTTGATTTAACTCGACATTCATTACTTGTTCCATCAAGTAAAAATCAAAGGATTAAGAATCTCTTAGTTCAGTTTTTAATAAATGTGCCGTGTCTACAAATTTTACACTTATAGATAATGGTTTTAAGTAATTATAATGTAAATGCTCTGGGGCTTAAGAAAAAAATGTCCACAGTTCGTTCGCATGAGATGAAAAAAATCAGATCAGAATAGAATATGGCAATTTTCAAGATTTGTCAAACCATAAAAATTTAAGGGATGTGATTTTTTGATTAGTAATATTATGTATGTACGTAATGATAATTAAAATTACTAGAACAGAAATTCATTAGCTTATAATTTTAATTGAAACCTAATTTAAGTACATACATAATGGCTTAAAAAACAAGCAGAACTTATGTCAATGAATTTAAAAGTTGATGAAATCATTTTCTCGGTTCGAGAAGTGATGTCAGTTGAAGCGCATTTATTTTATTGAATCGACTAAATGATAGCATGAAAAAGAAGCTGCTAGCTGTATCCAAGTGGATTATCACATCGCAAACTAACTCAATGTTGGTAGCCCTGTTCTGCTGCTGAGGAATTTAGGTCCGACGAAACTGCAATGAACAAATTGTTTTTTCGAATCTCCTCAAATTTATGTCGCAATTTCAAGAGTGGATCATTTTTGTATTCATCCCACTTAGAATATAACATAGACGTCTGAAATTGATTGTAGTAAAATATTTATTTCAGTAAAATAATTTATTTATGATGTTTTCAGCGATAAATGTAATTTTCCAAAAAATCGTTATAACGACGTTCTGTGCTACGATCATTCGCGCGTTTGCTTGACGAGATTGGACGAAAAAGACTCATATAGCGATTACATCAATGCTAATTTCGTCGATGGATATAAAGAGAAAAATGCATTCATATCAACTCAAGGTTTGTCTCAATTTCGTTTATTTTTAAAATTTCGTAATATAACCTTTTTTGCTTGTATTATTTCAGGACCTTTGCCTAACACGTTTGCCGATTTTTGGCGAATGGTTTGGGAAGTAAATTCTATGATAATTGTAATGACTACGCGAACAATTGAGCAGGGTAGGCCGAAATGCGGCCAATATTGGCAGACGGAACCAGGCCAACAGTGTCAATATGGAAACTTTAATATTTTGACTGAATCAGTAGAAGCCAATTCCGATTATGTTGTAACCGAGCTTGTATTGACCAATTTGCAGGTGTGTATTGAGATTTGTTTAATGATGGATTAATAAGTGTACAGTTTCATTGAGATTGATTATCATTTACAGACTAACAAGTCGCGGCAAGTGTCCCATTGGCAGTTTATCAGTTGGCCCGATTATGGAGTTCCAGGTAGCGCTGGAGCCGTACTGCGATTTATAGCCAACGTGCGTGCCAGGCAAGCCCAGGATCTGTTAGAACGTGACTGCAGGCATTGTAGGCCTCCCATCGTCGTTCACTGCTCTGCTGGCATTGGCCGAACTGGTAATAAAACATTTGTATTTTTTGACAAGGTTCCAATATTATCGATATGTAATAATATGACCAATGAGTTGACCCTCATCCATAAAAATATGAAGCCACTAGGAAAGATAAATATTAGTATTGGAGCATAGTTGCAATAAACGAATTTCTTCTGAAATCTCTGGGTTCTACAAAATTCTTACAAGCAGCTTAAAATAGTGTTTGCTTTTAGCATTTGTATTCCTTATTATATTATACAAATATGTGAAATATCTTTTGAATTTTTTTTTTATCACAAGAGAATCAGTTGCAATTGACGGAATTTATAATCAGCTTAAAATAGAACACCCGATTTGGTCATTAAATTCGTAATATTGTGAAGTAAATTATTATCTATTTCATAATCAAAACGAAGTACGGTACTTGACTTTGAGTATATCGTAGAATGACCCTTAACGTAGAACGGCAATCGATTGATTGGTGACAATGTATCAATTTAAAGTTCATAATAACACTCACTCTTTTTCTTGATGCCACATGGGGGGTCACTTACCTGTGAATCCTGACTAATATTTTATTTTTGGGATTTAAATTGATCCTAGAAAAAAATAATTAATCCCATCTATTGTATTAAGTGCTACACTAGAGTGATAAAATAATTTGTTTGGCTTTGGCTTCATTATTTTTCAAGCTGAAGACTGCTGCTGCTTTTCTCAGATTGCACCCCTTGTGTGAATTTTTAAATTTAATTTTTTGCTGGGCAATATTGAACCCTTTGTGCATTTTAGTCTGACATATTTTACACGGATTCCTAATGCCTTCAGACACTAGAGTATTATCTCTATTCACATGTCTCTTTGATGTCGATAAATAAGTGATGAAATTTCATATTGTATTTATACACTTTCCAAGCTTTGTCTAATAATGTGTGTGCAGTGGCGTAGCTATGGGGGGAGGGGCGGAGGGGGCGGGCCGCCCCGGGCGGCACTTGCTTGGGGGTGGCATATTCGCGATGGAATCGTCTAGTGTGGTTCTTAACCCTGAATAAACTAAAATTTATGTAAATCTATGAATACCAAGAGCTTAACAATAATCAATTTATTATTTTAATAAATGTTGATTTTATGACCCTGCAAAAAATTGTATGGGGGGGGGGGTGGCAATTTTAAGGATTGCTCCGGGCGGCACATACCCTAGCTACGCCACTGTGTGTGTGTAATTTTGATGAATCTGTTTGGCCAGAAAACATGATTCTCACTCGTTATCTCATTGTATCTTATGTTATATAGTACAATTGAGAAGACTGGTAATAAACCCAATCAGATATATTTTCAATGTGATTTGGGGCAGGTACATCATTGTCACTCTAGAAAAAGGTGAAATAACATCCCTGATTCTAAACCAAAAATTTTAGGGTTGTCCCTCAAAGAAAATCTAGAAAAACAGTTGAATCTATCCTGAAAATAATTTTAAAAATGCCAATTCAGCGAAATCATATTGGAATTCATTTCACTGGTAGATTTATCTGGTGAAGGTGTTGGTAAAATCATATGATTTCAACTTTTATATGTATACAGGCGGCCCTCGACTTTCGCACAATTCGCTATTTCGCACATTTAAAAAAAAAAACATTTTTTTAAATTTTTTTTTTTTTTTAAAAAACGTTCTGATAGCGGTGAATCTTTTGCTTCAATCGGACGTTCGTATGATACAAACAGGTCTGCGATATGTTCAATTTTGCAAAATAAAAATATAATTAAAGAATACGCTCAAAGTTGTGGAAAATAAAGATATATTTCCACAATATTTAATGATATGTTTCCAAAAACACAGAAAATAAACGGATGAAATGGAAAATCTTTGTCATCGTAGATCGATGACCAACATCAAAAAGATGTCCTTCTGAGTATTTCAATTATTCAAGCAAAAGCTCTTAGTTTTCACAAAGATTGGAAGGATAGATTAAAAAAATATTTTAACACGGTTTTTCAAGCAAGTAACGGTTGGTTTTACAATTTTAAAATGAGGTATTCTTCTCATAATATTAAATTTACTGGAGAATCGGCTGATGCGGATAAAGATGCTGCAAAAGAATTTATTTCCTAATTATCCAAAATGATTGAAGATGTAGAATATTCCTCTAGCCAAATATTTAATGTAGTTGAGACAGGTTTATTTTGGAAAACTATTTAACAATTAAAAATATGAATGAAGCCTTCACGCACCTTGACAAATTTTTAAATATTATGGAAGATTGTGATCCCAATGGAGAACACATATCTCAAGTGCATGGGGTGATCAATAAAAATATAGCATGTTATAAAATACTATATGAAGAAAAGAAAAAGAATAGTGGATTACAGTTAACTCTTGATAACTTTTCAAAGGAAGCACCCGCAAACCCCACTTAAACGGCTCTTAAACATCTTATATTTACTTGATAAATAAATATTTTTTAAAATACACACAATTTCAATTTTTTTTACTTTCCTCGACTTTGGTACATTCAACATTCGCACACATTTTCAGGAACAAATTATGTGCGAAAGTCGAGGGCCGCCTGTATTAACATACTTATCATTATTTATTTACATGCGATGTATAAATGTTACAGTGAATGTGTATTTTTCAGTGAAGTTATATTTTCACTACTGAAATCAAAATTAATTTTCACCAGTAGATTTATAATAGCAAAAATATCATTTATTTGATGTGCACTAATATGCTGCTCTAAAATATCTTTGAAACTCAATTTAACAGTTGCGAAACGTCCATTTGCCGTTCAAACCCAAACCTAACCTAGTGATAGCTCTGACACTAATTATAGTTTTAGATCTTTTATTAGGTCAAGTCCAAAATATTTCTCTCAGGGGGAAATAAGCAGGAAAAAAAGTACCAACAGACGTCGCATCTTGCATATAGCTCCATAGTTTATCTGCATTTCGATATTATACTATGCTTTAAAAATATGATAGCTATCCTTACCGATATAACTTCTGAGATAAGAGTGTTAGTCAAAGTATATTCAAACTGAATTTTTTTCAATAGGAGGGCACAAAAACAATTATCACTTCTCAGAAGTAAAAAATTCACGTCAAAAGCAATAAAATCGTGTCAGCGCCGAACGAGTGTTCTCACTGACGACATTGACACGATTTTATTGTTTTTGACGTGGATTTTTGCCTTCTGAGTAGGGATAATTGTTTTTTGCGCTCTCCTATTGGTCAAAATTCGGTTTAGATATGCTTCGCTCACTGTAAATCGTAATATAAAAGTAACACTTGACCGACTGTAGTTTTTTCGGGACACGGTCAATTGGGCGACGGCGATTGGGCGACGGTCAAATGGGCGATTCAAAATGGGCGACGGACAAATGGGCGATGGTCTTTTGGGCGACGGTCTTTTGGGCGATACAATAATAATGCATTACAAATAAATGTGATGCAAATCATGATCTTATAATTAATTAAATAATTAACATAATTTAATATATATTAAAAAAAAAAATATATATATATATATATATATATATATATATATATATATATATATATATATATATATATATATATATATATATATATATATATATATATATATATATATATATATATATATATATATATATATATATATATATATATATATATATATATATATATATATATATATATATATATATATATATATATATATATATATATATATATATATATATATATATATATATATATATATATATATATATATATATATATATATATATATATATATATATATATATATATATATATATATATATATATATATATATATATATATATATATATATATATATATATATATATATATATATATATATATATATATATATATATATATATATATATATATATATATATATATATATATATATATATATATATATATATATATATATATATATATATATATATATATATATATATATATATATATATATATATATATATATATATATATATATATATATATATATATATATATATATATATATATATATATATATATATATGTATATTATATATATACGTACATACGAAAATATAAGTAATATTTTTTAGAATATAATTAAAAGATGAAAACATTATTTGGTCTAAACAAAATATAATATACCTACATAAGATATAGTATGTATATATTTACTTATCATTTGTGCTTATTTAATCATAAAATATCACTTAAACAGTGATTTTTTTATTCAAGAATTTAAGAGAATTACCCGATATCATAAAACACACGGCTTAAGTCGGTAATTTTATTATAAGTATACTACCTGATAAATGTTTATAGTGGGCCCTTACGCGAATTTTTTTTATGTTTTGAGCCTTGGAAACTACTCTGAGAACAAACCTTTGGAATTTCCAAGAATCGCATATTTTATAGTTATCTATTTTAAATTAGATAGGATAGTTATATATAAATATAAAAACACATAACTAACGCTGATAAGTGTTAATCGTGGATTTTGCCCTTTACGCGATTTTTGTATGTTTTGAGACTTATAAATTACTGTGAGAACAATCTTTTGGAATTTCCAAAAATTGCATATTTTACCGTTATCTATTTTAAACTGAATAGGGTAGTTATATATAAATATAATAACCTAGAACTAGCGCTGATAAATGTTTATCGTGGGTTTTGCCCTTAACGCGAATTTTTTTTATGTTTTACGCCTTGGAAATTAGTGTGAGAATAAACTTTGGGAATTCACAAAAATCGCATATTTTACAGTTATCTATTTAAAACTAGATAGGTTAGTTATATATAAATATAAAAACCCATAACTAGCGCTCAGCATACTTTTGAATTTTGACTGAAAATGTTCGCAAAAAGTTTCGTTGCGTCTTTGAAAATTATTTTTGTCGTGGTTTTAAAACACTTTGTCACAGTGTCATTGTGTTTTTGGTAAAAAATTCAGTACAGCAAGAAAATAAGTATGTATCTTTTTATTCAAATGTGGGTTATATTTTATGTGCTATTTATAGATAATTGGTTTTTATAGATCATTGTTAAGAACGACTTATTTGAGTTACCACAGTTTATATTCTTCATAAATGGATAATTCAGGCATAATAAGTCAAAAAGACAAGGAAAAATATCTTTGGAATGGATATCTTTATAAAAAGAATAGACCAAAGATTTTTTATAAAAGTTTTGAGGTAAAATAGAAAAAATATCATAGAATATTTACATGGTATTGCATATAATTATAATATGAGTTAATAATTTGAAAATAAAATTGTTTTTAGCATTTAATATACTTTTTCGTTTTAATGTATATTTTATTAATATTTATAATAAAGCAAAGCGTGCAAGTTTTTTCTGTCGCCCATATGACCGTCGCCCAAATAACCATCGCCCAATTGACCGTCGCCCAATTGACCGGAATCGCCCATTTGTCCGTCGCCCAATTGTCGCGTACCGGTTTTTTCGCCGCGTGATGTGCAGAGATATAACAAAAATAGATGATAATTTTTGAATTAAAAAACAAAAAATTATCAAATGTTTTAAATTGTTTTAGTACATATGTTAAAATTATTTTATCAGTGGGTCACATAAGATCAAAATTAAAATCATGAAATTTGTTTTATTCTACTTTGTTTTATTTCTAGTTTAAAAAAATATTTTCAAAGAAACTAAAAATATCTTAAACTCATTATAAATAAAATAAAAGAATATATGCTGGTGTTGAGCATTAGTTGATGAAATGCGTTGATTTTGTTTCCATGAAAAATTTGGTTAGAACACTAAGGGGCACCACCAAACTATGTAAATTATCATATATAAAATTATATTTCAGTCTCCCATTGGTTAAAATTTTGCTGTTTATAGCTTTGTCACGTTTTAAGACTAATTATGGATCCTTAAAAAATAATTTACGATCAAATTATACTAGCAACTCATGTTTAACCCAGATATGCCCACTGTCCTATGGGTAGGACACTAAAATCGTGCCACTGTTTTTTACAATTGTGACGTTTTTATTACTTTTACATGAGTCAAAACGTGAATGAACTCATTAAAAGGGTTTAGTAATAACTCCTAAACAATAAAAACCGGAATATTGTTAAGTCTAGTGTTGTTTGTCGTCTGGTGAAGCTGTGCGGTTTTTTTTAAATTTGAAAATAGCAAAATTTCTTGGGCATATCTGGGTTAAACAAAGAGCTCTTTGGTCCCTCACATGGAAAGTCTGTGGCAGCAATAAAAGTAATTATCCATTGAAATATTTTCTTTCCTAAAGTATAAACATTGATTTATGGCAGCACAAAACGCTTTAGTTTTTGTAGATAGATACTACCAAACCCATCATTAAACATCAGAAGTCGTAAAAGGTAGTCACTACCTGTCCCGTGGATTACCAGCAGCAGACAAAGCCAGTAGATATTACTCAACCCGTTGGTGGAGTGTTAATATGAACTCTAGATAACCCAAGCGTTTCCACTGTGATGACACGATTTTATAGCTTTTGATGTGGATTTTAAATGAACCTCATTGGGAGAAGGGGGGTGGACTTTGCCCTCACTTGACTATCCAGAAAAATATATGTTATTTATTGAAATACTATGAATCCTAATGAAATCGAAATATTAAAAAAAAGACCACTGACTAGCCAACTTCTGCTCCCCACCCTGGAAATAACTGATTTGAGGCATACGACGATTTGCCGATCATATTTATGATAATCTTTTGAGACATTCTCAAAACAAATCAACCCTTTGTGTGCATGCATCAGCTAAATCATGCGTGATCAAGATAGTGAGTGATTATAAATTAATGTAAATAAAAACAAGTCACTGATAAAATGTAATCTGAACCGAGATTCTGACCCCAAATTAGAAATGAGATCCCATCATCAATAAGTCACAAATTATTTTACATGGTGAGCCAAAATTAGATGTAAATTGTACGTATAAGGGTTCAGTTTTTCAGTACAAAATCACTGATTCTGGGGCTTACGAACTATGAAGCTCTACAACTTGTTGGTCGACGAGAGATTAATATTCTCGTTGACCGACCTAGAGTAACATTAAAATACAATTGGAACATTGTTAAACGAAATAATATTGATTCTTTCAATTCCTTCGACTAATCTTCTTGTTTCATTTCAGGAACCTTCTGCGCTTTAGACATTTCGATATCGAGGTTAGAGGACACGGGTCTAATAGATGTCAAAGGAACTGTGGAAAAAATTAGGTCTCAAAGAGCGCATTCTATACAAATGCCCGATCAGTATATCTTCTGTCATCTGGCCTTGATAGAGTACGCCTTCACGCAGGGACATCTTCCGTCTGCTTGTTTAGTAGGCTTTAGTGATAAGGACGACGATTCAGACTGAACAGTAAATAGAGTAATATATTTTTTTTAAATACTAAGTGATCTTTTTTAATAACCATTAATTAAATATATATATATATATACACATACGTATGTGTATGCCGGATGGTCCATAAGTTGTTTTGATATTTGAAAAACTAATGACTTTTTACTATAAAATAAATTTAATTTTGTAGCTCTCACTACTAATAATACGCATACAAGACCAGTGATATTTGGTTGGATATTGTCAGTTACATCACCAGTGATTTCTAACGACCATGCTCAAAACACTAGTAAAGAAATTTTATATGCCCTTCTTTTGTTCCAAGTTAAAGTTTTTTTGTTAAATTATTTTCGTCAACCACATGCATGTGCTTTGGATGTTCTGTTTGTGAGACTGCGACATAAATTCGAAATTGAAAGAAGCATTCATCGATTAAATCTTGCCACAAGAAGTGACCTATTTACTGTCATGGTGAAGGCAAGGCGAAACGATAATCAAGATGGCTTGAAGCAAAAATGTAATTTTGGGAATAAACATTCTTTATGATGATCTAACCTTGAGGGTTGGTTTGTGCTTTGGTGATCCACTTGGATTTATGATATTTAAAAATTCAACATAATATATATCGTGGGTACTTGAATAATTGTTCTATTGAATAAGAAAGATTTTAATTATTTAAATGTCAAAGCATCTTCTGGACCATTCTGTATATAAAAGAAAAAATTAGCTCTCTTAGAAAATATCTGTCCATTATATAATTTATTTTTGCAAATATTTAATGATATAGTAATATAATTTTTATTTTTAGCACAATTTTACTTGTTTTCTATCTGTTGTTTATTCTGCGATTTATATATTTATATAACTGTAAGATTTTTTGTATTTTGTTATATTTATGTATCTTGGAAACTGTGTTGAAGAATCTTTTTTAATATATGCATATTAATTTATTTCACATAGCGTTTAATGAGTCACCTGTTGAGTGTTTTCGAATCAAAAGTTCCTCTATTCTATGTGGTATATATGACGTACGCTTCTGTAATAACCTTACCCCGTTCGCGAATACGCATACAGTCATAGTGAATTGTGTTAATAATATTATTTATATAAATATGATATGTACCTTTTTATCAACATGATCCGCGCTCGATGTCAGTATAAATGTTTGCTGTGTTTCATTGTCGAAAAGTATCTATTTAGCTTCTGTACGCTTAGAAAATGTTTTGTCATTATACTCCGACGTGTGTATTTAATATATTGAGTGTAACGAGAGTCGACCCTCGCATGCTTCAACTTTGAATATTATACAATTACCTCCATGTATGTTTATAAACGAGGTTCAAATAAAAAAGTAAAGGCAATTATTATCAAATGTTACAATAGAACCAGTGCCTCATATGAAATAATATCGAGAATGATCGATTTGAATATACTTTTGCCTTTACTTTTTTCTTGTATATCCTCGTACAATTGTTATTATAAATTATATAATAGTAAATTATAATCCGATATTGTAACAGTTTATAAAAAGAAGTTAATCCATTTTCAAAACTAGTACCATTTGAGCTTCCGGCTTACGATTCGCAAAGTTGTATTTGCTGATAATAGGTTGAGTATTAAGTCGTCGCATTTTACTGGCCGAAAATTGATATTGTGGAAGAGTTTTAAAATTAGGTGTAAAGGTCCTAGAAAGAAATCTTACGCAAATAATAAGTACCGGTGGATCATTCAATTGCCGAATAAATGCTATGACTTATTACTCGACCCAATATTTGAGACTTTGTCCAAGTTACACTTTCAAGATTTGCCATGGTGTTTGATGTTATCGTTTTGAAGAATTCGCATTGTTTCCATTCACAGATTTATTTTTCACTTTGTTTTTGCTCGGTTGAGAATCTGCACATTGCGAAAGATATTTATTTTTATAATATTTATGAAAGATGTGTATAGATAATCAAACTTTACGAAAGAATATGATTTAGCATTGTGTATTCGGTAAAATTTCATATATTTATATACGTACATATATTTTAAATCTGTTAACGTTTGCTATTTAATAAAATTATTCAATATACAAAGACTATGTGAAGAATGCAATTTTTTTTAATATGCACCAGTTTTGCCCGTGTATTTTTCAACTGTGTTTTGTCATGTGTGTTTTATTTATTTTAAATTTATTGCTTCTTCATAGATATTTTTGATATGCGTAAAATTTTAACCTTTCCAGTCAAAGGTCAAACACTTGATTGATTTTTATCGTGTTCATAATTAAAAATACCATATGTCTATTTTATCGTGTTTAAAAAGATATCATTGTACGAGTGCACGAGTAAGGAGTGATCGTTGAAAGAAATTCACTATCGTTCTTCCACTATTTTTTGCAAACTGTATACATTATAAATATACTGAAAGTGCATTAATTTCGATTTATTATTGCGTGTTGTGTATTATTATCATAAATAAATTTGTGAAGTGAAATGAATGCTATAAAATAATAACCTGAATATTTATAGTCATTGACGTTCGATTAAGAAAATTAAATTATTACTTATAATGTTTATACAAGTGTTTTAAACTCTAGTTAAGAATTTTTATACATGAACTTACTATTAAGTAGTCAAATTAAAAAAACGAAAAAATGGAAAGAATACCGTATTAATATTTATGCACATCGTCGATATTTTTTCCTTTATTTAATATCAAGTGACCATATAATTATTAATGAAATAGTGAATCTTGAACAAATTGTAAAATAAATTTTTATTAACAACTATGTGATTTTTTATTATTAACAAAAAGAAACAATTTAAACGTTTTGAAATGAAACTATTTCTTACAAAGATAAGATGTAATATAACATGTTTATTCTCAGCTGTATCTTTTTTTTGTAAAACCAATACATTGACTTTCGTCGGGTTAATCCAACTACAGGCGGCCCTCGACTTTCGCACATAATTGGTTCATGAAATGTGTGCGAATGTTGAATGTACGAAAGTCGAGGGAAGTAAAAAAAATTGAAATTGTGTGTATTTTAAAATATTTATTTATCAAGTAAATATAAGGTATTTAAGAGGCGTTTAAGTGGGGTTTGCGGGTGTTTCCTTTGAAAAGTTATCAAGAGTTAACTGTTTATCACTATTCTTTTTCTTTTCTTCATATAGTATTTTATAACATGCTATGTTTTTATTGATCGCCCCACGCACTTGAGATATGCGTTCTCCATTGGGATCACAATCTTCCATAATATTTAAAAATTTGTCAAGGTGCGTGAAGGCTTCATTCATATTTTTCATTGTTAGAGTTTTCCAAAATAAACCTGTCTCATCTACATTAAATATTTGGCTAGAGGAATATTCTACATCTTCAATAATTTTGGATAATTAGGAAATAAATTCTTTTGCAGCATCTTTATCCGCATCAGCCGATTCTCCAGTAAATTTAATATTATGAAAAGAATACCTCATTTTAAAATTGTAAAACCAACCGCTACTTGCTTGAAAAACCGTGTTAAAATATTTTTTTTAATCTATCCTTCCAATCTTTGTGCAAACTAAGAGCTTTTGCTTGAATAATTGAAATATTCAGAGGGACATCTTTTTGATGTTGGTCATCGATCTACGATGAAAAAGATTTTCCATTTCATCCATGTTTTTTTTGCTGTGTTTTTTTGGAAATACCATTAAAGATTGTGGAAATATATCTTTATTTTCCACAATTTTGAATGTATTCTTTAATTATATTTTTATTTTGCAAAATTAAACATATCGTAGACCTGTTTGTATCATACGAACGTTTGATTGAAGCAAAAGATTCACCGCTATCAAAACGTTTTTTAAAAAAAATTAAATTTAAGAAAATTTTTTTTTTAAATGTGCGAAATAGCGAATTGTGCGAAAGTCGAGGACCGCCTGTAATGTGTCGGTAACGAAAAATATTAAGAATTTTATATCAAAAATTTAATCCAAAACTATATCAAAAAATAAATTAAATATAAAAATATAATTGTCGAACGACAAATTTGAATTGATGAACTCGTATAAATGTTGATTTTGTCCAGTAAATTGTAGTTTAACATTGACAGCATCTCTGATACAGCTATAATATAGTGTCACCGAACATTTGTGGAATTTGAATAGAATTTTTCGCTAGACTTATTCATAGAAAAAACTCAGTTTTTAATTAATATTTTTTAATTGAAATAATTGGATATATATTATAATACATTCTTTTAAATTAATTATATTATATATTTATCATATATACACAAGTTCCGTTTAATGTGTTATTTATACAATAACATTAACAAACAAATTAAACATGTATAAGGTATTTGACAAACACTCTTGATTATGATGTATGAAAGTCTTGATCTTATTTAGGGTTTATAAATAAAATATAACGCAGAGAGCGAATTAGGGACGGCACAAAATAGTATCATAATATATCAAATTTAATAAATGGATTCAAAATAAAAAATTAAATCATCCAACAACGGTAGCGTCGACTATTTAGTCAAATCTGTAAAATATATAACTTATAAATATATTGCAACACTGAGCGCATACTATCACATAAATGCATAAATTAACATTTCATAGAGAAATTCAAATTAACAATCGATTTTTATTTTTATATATATCAAATTATTACATAACAGGACGTTGCTAAAATACTGATATATATATATTACAACGTGAATTTAAACATTTTTATATGTGTGATAGCGACAAATAAATATATATCACTATAGTTTAATTAACAAATTATTTAAGTCACTTCTGTATATTTTAAATAAATTAAAAATTCACTATAATGTATATATTTCTATACATATTATGTACGCCAACACATACACATAGTATATATTTAAATAATTTCACTCACAGATCTATACTGAGTATCTGCTATAAATATATTTAATTTAATAATTTCACTTCATATCGATCGATTCTCGAAATGGCATCAAATTTATCAAAGTTTATTTTGTAACTATCAAAGCTTAGGTGCGAAGATTAATTAAACAAAACGTTTGATAAATATCTAAATTATATATACTTTAAATGCAAAATTTTATTCAAAAAAATTCAGATCTAATTAATATACGTTTCAACTTATGTGCAAATGCTGAGTTTGGCGAATACAAAGGATAGCTAAAACACTCGGATCCTTTGATCTATTTTAGTTTTATTTCACCCTTTAACCTAAATATATTTATGTATTCAATAGTTTTAAAAAAAGCTCATCATTATGTTAATACAGTTTTTAGATGTATTTTTTATATATTTATTTTTAGTGATTAATTAAAATAATTCCAAAAAAATGTAGATTGATATGTCGTTGGCTATAAACTGAGAAATAACAGCAGTGAAATAACTAAACTCTTCTTATGAATACAACGTTTCTCATCGTCGCCAAATAACTACAATATTATATAATTTGAAATTTTCTATAACATTTAAAATATCTACTAATTACATATAAATTTAACTATACACAATTATGAAATCAAAGCGATGCTAAGTCGCAAGAAAAATCTGATTAAAAAATAAAGGTAATAAAGAAGATGGAATGTGGATTGCAAGTAATAATAGTGAATAGTAAAATTTTAAATAATATAATACAAACTAGGAAATAAGTTAAATCACAATAAGAGTATACACATAATATATATGCTTGCTGTCAAAATTATATTAAAAAATCAAGAAGGATCTGTCAATGCATTTTGACAAACGACGGCTTTTGTTCGTAGTTTTAAGGTTGGTCTCTCGTTCAAATCTTGAGTTAAACATTTACTATTATTCACCGGTGTCTACCCAGTTTGCCTCTTCCGCTATCCTATCCAGGCAGTCTGACAAATATTGAAACTAGAACACATTTAACACAAATAGGGTAAAATCTGCTCTGTGAAATTTAGTTTTGGAGTGATCTCAATTAAATAAATACTTACATAGGGGGTGAAAATGTTTAGACAGCGAGCCGGACGATCCGGTCGTTGACAGTGCAATCTCAAAGTTCCGGCTGTAAGGTCAGTTTCCCAGCGCCTCAACGTGTTCAGGGGGAAATCGACGACTTGAGACTCCAAACAGCCGTCAGCTCGGCAAGCATGCAACGCCAGAGAATCGTATCCTAAAGAAGAACATATATATAAAATAGATCCAATATGTTGCACAATCCTCTTTAAATAAAAATATGACTCACCGACAATGGGCATAACCTTTCCTTCTTTACGAGAATCCGTCTGACAATGTGGAAAGTGAACGCGGCCGTAGCCCGGCAGTGTGTGAGCTAGCGCGAGGTATTCACTACAGCGGGAGAGGTCCTGCAACGCTTTGAGCTGGTAGAGTCGTTCGCCGGCGACGCAGTTTCCTCGGTTCACTTCTTCCACAGCCTATGATGTAATACATACAATGACTCACAAATCTATCAATTAATCTAAATTGAATTTAATGCGTAATATATTGATATTTATTCATATAATTGCTCATGACTGAATACTGGTTCCTGTGGCTGGAATTAAGTTCTTATAAAAGACAACCATCTTATCTTTTATTTAACCATACTTAAATAAATAGCATTAAGTATCTTTGATAGTGACAAGTGTTCTGGGATTAAGATTATTTTGGGTCAGTTTTGTTACACAATATTTACATAGATCAGAAAGAGTACACAAATATCATATAAGTATACATAATGTAAACAGCAGTATTATTCAACCATAAAAAAACACAGGTGCTATTTAACAGGGAATTATTTTGAGAGATATGTGCATTAAAATAAATACTTTGTTCCATAAAACGAATTGTTTGTGTAAGGTAAATCTTTGGTTTTTTTTCTACTATAAGCAAAGGCTGGTCAGTGTTTTTACAGATACAGAGGAATATTATCGTGTTGGCAAGTGGCAACAATCGGTGGAATTTGCTAGGTGGATTACAAGTGCTCCATTACAGAGTTGTCAAATCTCCAGCTATTTAAACTACGACCGTTACGTAAAGCCTTTATATAAAGTAACAGACAATAACAAATCTGTTTCCACCCTCCCAAATCATCGCATTAGTCCAAACGTCGAGAGTAAGCAAAACAAAAAATCTTCCATATCTCGATCAGTCTATATATATATGTGTACATTAGACACTTTTATCATGATATTTCAATTGAACCTTCCAGCAATTTATCTGAACTCGCACAAGTGAAGTTATGCTGAACATAGAACAAAACCTAGAAGATCGAGGAAACAGTAGTTCAGCTTTGAAGTCCGAAATCCAGAGTTCAACCCGATCTAGATGCAGACAAGGCTATGAGAACATCATGTATCTATAGTAATTACGCAACGTAAATTCAAAAATTGTTGCGAATTTAGTAATAATTTATAATATACATAACTTTTCTTTCAATGTAAAATTTAATGGGGGGGGGGGGGGGAGGTTGCTTCATATATTTTCTCCATGGTCCTATAGTGCAACTGAGCATAATTTGGATTGGATGATATTCAATATGTTGCTTCCAGAATATGCAAATCGTTTTTTTATTTCATAATATTATTTAGCAAATCTAGTAGTCGATTCCAGAATATATCTAAATAATCTTATAGTCAAATGGATAATATGGAATGCAAAAAATGGTAAACTTTCCACTAAACTTTTTAATTTTTTATATTCCAACCGCTCAGTAACTCAATTTCAATGAATGGTGATTCAGATGGCCATTAATATTTTAAAACATTTTCAAAAACTTTGCAGTCAATTATTTCTAAACACGCATTATATATATTTTCACAGGGTCCTAAAGTGCAACTGAGAAAAAGTTGGAACAGACATTACCGTCAGCTTTGGCTTTACGTTTAATTTTATTTGAGTGTACTGCATTTTTATTTTAAATATTAAAACGCATATACTAGTATAATAGATATCCATTAAAAAATTATAAATACCACTGATTAAACTGTGTGAGCAATACAAGGCTAAATAATGGGAGTTTATTTATGAATACTGTATTGAAATCGAAGCTCTTTCAGACAGCCATAAATCAGATAGTGCGTCATAAAAAGTAATTAGGCAAAATTTGATTTTATTTTATATACGTATGTATAAATATTACTACATACAGAGAATTTATACACTATTATGTTGATTTATGTGATAAATTAACAACAATACTGATTGCTTCAAAAACATAACATAATGAATCATTACTATATCATGTTTATCAAATATTTGATAATTATGTAAGATACTTACATTTTTGGGTGATTTAATGTGACGTCATCATTGAATGAAGAATAGGATATATTTTTAATGTGGTGTAAGGTATTTGTTTCAGAGGAAATTAATATTTTTTAATATGTACTACATCGATATTTAAATAATATGCCCAAAAGAATTGGCAGCTAAAGGGTTAATAGAAGCAAAACAGTCATCCATAATCATAGTTTCCAGTCAATATATTTATATTATTACCAGCCCGAAACTATAGGTTTATCATTAAAGTATTTATATATCTTCATATTAAAACAAATAAGCCCATGATTTGATAACTACCAATACTAATATGCTTATAAATAACATTTTCATACCTGCCAAAACACAAACGTAACAGCCAAAGGATCCTTCCAGATAATTTCAGACTCAATCTTCAGATTAAATAACCATTTTCTGATGGTCAAACAGCTACTAGATGCCGTAGAATAATTTTGTATGTACAAAGCGTGCGGGCATTCTTCAGGCTGTAGTTTCCTCTCTACAATAAAATTACAATTGTAACCGAATCAACCACAACTCGCCCACCCAGAAAATATCTATAGCTCACCAAAGTTGTATTCGACAATTTCAAATAGATAGAAGTACTTGGCGACGTTCTTCGACAGACCGACTTTTTCGACGACGGCTCGGTATACGTCGTCGGCGCTAGTGGACTTCTTCACCGAAACAGTGACCACTTCCTTGTCGGGTAATAATATTTTCAGATCGACTGGCGACGCGTTGAGGGAGTCTTCGGCGTCGGTAAGGAACTCTTGAATGGCGTCAGATTCGGCGATCACTCGAACTGCGCAAACCTGAATTGTCGATTGTAAATTATAAATAAAATTAAAACAGATAAATTGACATTGAATATAAAAAAAAACATACTTTTTCTAGATACTGTTCTAGCCCTCGCCGCCTTGCGTCCAACTGCTGCTCGCTTAAAGCGAACGGCCATTTACCAGGTAGTTTTGGAAAAGTGAAACCTGTATTTATAGAAAAGGCATGATAAATTCTTAAATTAACATTAAAATAACTTTTAGATCCAAGTAGTATATACTATATAATTAACAATGTACAAGAAGATTATAAAAAATAATGACAGATGAAATCATCATGTAATTTATAATCGTATAGTAAGTTATATAATGTTTGAGTGTAAAATTGTTGTATAATGCTTGTGTGTACTTTAAAATGAATATATATTCACTCACCGACAAATTCTTTTCTCAATTGAGCATGCAAGTTGGCGAACTCTCTATATCTCCGGGAGCACAAGTGCCGTCCAGCCATGTATATATTGAAAGCGACATATTTCTGTCCGGCTCGTTCTATGCATTGGTAGTCCGGAACTGAGATGGGCAGTGATCTTTTTTCGCTGTAATCGACGTAACTGTAGCCTGGTCCATCATCGCAAGGTTCCAAACGTTCCGCTTCCTAGTGACAAAGATAACATTCAACAAAATGATAAATAACATTGGTAAACGAGGACATTAAAGCTTATCAGCAATGGAACGTTAATATGACTGTTGCTGCTTTGATAACGCGGATTCAAATAAACTGCTTTAAGTATAATATATTATCACTTTCTAATAACTATGTTTCCCTATTAAATAATTAATTATATAAAATATCTTGAAAGATTTTTTAAACTTCGTAATTTTTATTTGCATTGGATCTGAATTCCATAAAAATCACTTAGTCATTGTTCACTTTGTAATTGCTTCCATTAGGGGTTGCAGTATTAACAATAATATTTAATTTTACTCATTTCTATTCCGCAAAATAATAATCTAAATAACTTTCCGCCAAGGATACCATATTATGTGTGCTATTCCATCTATTCAGATAATCCAAAACTAATCTTTTAATATTAACATCTTTACATTTCAACAGAAGAGATGGAATTCGCTACTTTTTTACTTATTCCCTAGCATCAAATATGAATTCATTTAAATTGGCGTTTTTAATAGTGTTTAATTGCTGGTTTTACAGCACATCTAAACCCGATAAGATTATTAAAAGCAAAGTTATTATCGAAAAATAAGTGATCCCTAGTTTTATTTTAAATTTCAATAACTGAATATTTGTATTCTATTTCGGTTTTAAATAAGTTCATATTGGCTCCATTGTCTGTAGTAATGGAATAAATTTTAAGTTTAAGTTTTTCAATAATGGTTTTAACCTTCGCAAGACCGAGCAAAGGTTATTTCTACTTCGTATTATTTCAACCATTTTTTAAATATTAATAATGCCTACCTGATATTTATTGTAATCTATAAAGATATCTCAATTAATGGAACGCGATCAAAATAATTAAAATATGTTAAAAAATAATAATGATATCGAAGTTTTGAGATTATAAATAACTTGTATTTACTTTGATTTTTATTACGTTTCGGTATTTATCTTTGATAATTAATTTTAATTTGTATCTTGATTCGAGTATAAAATATAATATTATAAAAAAATTGTATTATTTTGCATGGTAATATTAAATTTATTTTTAAATATTCTATTTATTTATTTTCATGTAAATAACAACAAAAAATAATTAATAATTATTGGTATACAATTCGCGTAATTTTTCTATACATATTGGAAATGTTGTTGAGTTCTGAATTGTTATGACAGGATGTGAGTCAGACGATGTGTTAGCGATTTAGGTGTTTTTTTAAGTGCATACTAACTTTTGTTTACTTCATATTACCAAGTTAAAACACATGGCGAATGACGAACAATTAAAAAAATATTGGTCGAGGTGGAAGGGGTTAAAAAGGAGTCGGAGTCGGTCGATTTTTACAACTCCAACTCGGCTTAAAAGCTCCGACTTCAACTCCACAGCCCTGGTTTCAATAATGATGAAATTGAATACTTATTGTAAATATTTCGTTGCAACTTGACAGGATGCGTTAAAACTATTAAGTGGCGAGACACAAACAATTATTACAATTTATAATTATTCATCACAATATTTATCCGTTAGATTAGAAAAATGTTGAAATACCTAATCTGGGATAATTATATAATAATAATAACGTAGGGCAAATTTATTCTAAAAAATATTTATTAATTTTAATTATATATTATAAAATTAAATATTTTTCATTAAAAATAAACGTTTTGAAACTGCCTCGTACCGAAACAGAAGCCTTACAATTTCTGAAAGAAGCTGTTTTGTTGTGTTCATGGGAGTGATGACTCTTGCCGCTTTTTTGCACCTAACCTATTGTATTTATGTAGCAATACAACAAAAGTGGCAGAGAATGAGTGTTGGTCAGAGTTAGTCACTATACAGTGAATACCCCCATTAATAACTGTCTGCAACGAATCTACTTAAAAATGTAATTTATAATTGAATAACATGAAAGTTTAATAGTAAATATAGATCTGTCGATAGATGAAGGTATGTCAAAACATTGCATTCATTTTAACGTGTCATTAAAAATATTGAAATTTCCGGTATTACTTTTGTCAATCTCAGTCAATAGAAATACTCGTTTGTTATTAGATTATACTGGACGGAAGGTACTATGGAGACATACAAGTTAAAGTATTAGGGATATATTTACCTGCGGAGTGACGGAGATGACGGTGAGCGCCAGACAGTCTCCGCCCGACTTGATCAGATCTACGACCTGTTTGTGGGTGGCGCCCTCTACGTTGACTCCGTTGACTTGGAGGATACGGTCGCCGGTGCGCAGGCCGGCCCGGTCGGCGGCCCCGCGGGGCAGCACCGCCGAAACGTGCTGCAAGGGCGCGTATAGCACGCCGGCTATGGAGCGCAGTTGTCCCCCTTCGGACACCTGACCGCGAACGTTGAACCCAAACCCTGTTTCCGATTTCCGCACGTGCACGACGCGCGGGGCTCCGCCCTCCGACATTTCGACGACGGCCCCAGCCCCGCGCACTGGCAACACTGAGTCCTACTGACGTTTACGCTACGCACAGGCTACAAGAGTTTCTGCGCATGCGCGACGCGCATCTGTCGGCGAAACGCGCAACTCGACTCACTCCAAGTGCGCATGCGCCGCCGTCGCTTTTATTCAAACAACGCAATCAATTGCTTATGAATGAATTTCGACTACTGGTTTATTACGTGCTAGCCATGTCAGCAAAAGGCTAAATAAAAAAAACAAATAGTATAGTTGCACAAAAATTAAATACATATTGATTTAAATTACTAATCTATTACTCAAAAGACTTAATAATCAAATGCTTTATGGCTAATGACCCAAGGTCTCACCAGACATTCGTTGCAAAAATGACGTGCGGGTGCAATTTAACAACGTTTTTTTTTTTAAAAAAATACAAAGACATAAACGTTTTAAAATACTTTGTGATCTCGATAACTATATAAAAGTGTTGCAAGGATGTTCAAAAGTAGACGAAAAGTAATATATTCGGTAAGTGCCCAAATAAAGGTGATCTAACTTTAGTTTCCAAACTTTTTTTAAAAAAAGACAAATTTAAAGACACATCCTGAGAGGAACTTCACCACACAAGCACCGCACCTTAGAGGGATCAACCTCCGCAATACTGTCGCTGCCACACCAACCAGAAATCTAAGGACACCATCACTACGCCGGCTTCTTCACTATTGCTCGGAGAAAACATCTTACCCATCATAGTCTGTCGCAATATGTAATATAATCTAATCAAATTCTCAGTAATTTCACCGGCATATATACACTTTAATAAAATATCAATACATCAACTTTTGAGACGAACCTCGTATCATCATTCAAAATTTACAAAGTTCTCTTTACTACACGAGCAATTAAATCTCAAATTTGACAGTTTATTTTTATTTGGCAACAGGTTTGTCGTTCAGAATGAATTTAGAAATCACGCACAAGAACAATTATTTCAAACAATGAAAGAGAGAGGTTTCACACGACAAAAGGCTTAACGACAAAAATGAACCAACGAATCGCGCAGAACACAGTAATGCACAATAACCACAAACCTAAAAAAGTCATTAATAATCACATATTACCGCACCATAAAGACTCAACATTTGTAATAAGAGGCAATATTTTTGACCTCGCGTCGAATGCCATTGTTGTTCAGAATTCCCGGTTGGCGATCACCATAATAAGCCATCTGGAGTCCGTTTTTCCTCTGATGGGCGTCAACTATTGCGTAGCTAATTACATCTCTGCTCTTTCTAAGTAAAATAACAATTTATAAAAAAGTTTTGCGATATTTTGATTAAGGAAAATTATACATTTTATACATAAGAGTGATATCAAATTGTTGATCCTGGTCTGTGATAACTCTTTCCGGTGCCCCAAATCTCGCAACCTAACGTTCACACTATGTAGAATGAAATTATATCACTCTGCATTTTCAGGTAAATTTTATTATTAAATAAAATGTAAGGGAGTCTACGTACTTCCGCTTTATTAATAAATCCTCAAGAAAAATAGCCATACTAAAATACTTAGGAATTTAAAGACACGAACAAAAAACAGCACTCTCGAAAACTATTGTTGTAAATATATATATATATTTCATATATATCGAAAATTATAGTATTGTGCTGTCAAGAAACAGTTTTTGACATTGTTCCGTTCGACAAAGTTATTTTTATTCAGTCGCCTAAAAGGACGATAAAGCCACTACAATATATGCAATTTTGGATGGCCAAACTGGAGAAATACTTACGCTTACTTTTAGATAGGCGGAATTTTATCATATGGCTCAACTGATTTAAATGAGCGTTTTCCCAATTCGACTAAGCTGTTCGGAGAAAATATATAAAGGGGTTCGTAAGAACGACTACATACTCACATTTCAACGGGTATCAATACCTCCTTTCAAATTTTTAAAAAAAGCTCATCTTCTCCAGATCCAAATAACAGATATAATATAAATTAACTTAAAAAAAGCAGCAGCTTAATGTAACTTCACATTAAGTTTTCGTAAAAAAAATCCAAAATGTTCATGCTCTGTGGCCAATGGATTCTTGATGTAGGAATTAAAAATGCAGCCAAAAATATATTAGTCTTGTTGATTAATCAAATGTACTTTTATGTATAGTTTCTTATTTCACTATATAATTCTCATATTTGAGTAAAATTTACATAAATGCCTGACTTGACAATAGTACTCAGTAGCTTGCCATATAATTTAAATCTTAAAAGTAGTCCATATCTAAAATTAATTTGCTGGCTTAGTAAAATTATTATTATTGTCTATACCTCCATTAAATCGGACAGCAATTTTAAGTACTTTTTATTGATGCAAAAAAATTATCATTAATAGAAAGTTTATTTCAAGTTCCTTTACAATCATAATCAATTCATTAAATATAAATTTTTATTAATAGAAAGCATCCATTTTAATGACTTTATTTTTGATAAAAATTACAATGTGATATATAGACACATATATTCGATATCATTTAACACACATATAAATACATTATTATTAATATAAGCATTGAATACAAGTAAAGCTCCAACGTTTGGTCCTGCATAATATTGTATGCATTATAAAACCCTTGCATTTTGCAAATTTTGGAATCACATAATTTGGAATTAGAAAAAATATCATTACATAAAAATAATTATTAACACAGCATGTATTAAAAAATATTATTTATACTGATTAATCGTGATACAAAAATACTCATTCTGTCTCTCGGGTGCATCTACAATCCGATTAACGATTCAACCTTTATCGTACAATAAAACGTAATACATTCACAAATATAATTGACAATGTAAACAGTGATTATATTTTAAAGTAAATGCGTACAAAATGAGTTCATAAAAACGCTTCAGAAAATTCTAAAAATAATCTAAGAAACAAACTCAGACTTTTGATGTTTGTCTTCTTTTTTATACTTCTTATTCTTGTCGTGTTTTAAGTTGAAATTCTTTTCAACGTCCGCATACTTCTTGCCTTTGCGAGCTTCGCCAAAATACTTATTTTTTCTCTCTTGCCATTCGCGACTTTCAAATTTTCGGTTTTTCTTGTGTTTCGCATCTTTTTCATTGCGGATCTTCAAATTATCATCGAAACTATATTTACTATCTTTCATAGTGTTTTTATTATTGGCCTTCGAAAGATTTCCTTTTGGAGCCGATGAATATTTACCGTTATTTTTGAAGAATTTCTTACGACTGCCTTCCAATTGATCTTTGTAAGTTTTGGGACCGATGAACGAGTTATGAACTGTACTCTCGATCGATCGTTTCTTCCGCAATAGTGTTTCGTCTTCGTCGTCGATTTGAACATCTTCAATACTGTCGTCTAAAATCGTAGATTTTTCATTTGCCGTTAAAAAGTCATATTCAACGGGACTCTTATTTTCACTGTTTTGGATACACTGGCAGTTATTACTTTCCAGAATCTGCATAGCATTTTTTATAACACTTTTGTAGTGATTGTCTTCAGAATCTTCAAGGTTGTTTTGTAATTTATCAATTCCAAGAGTGGAATGGACCAACTCCAATTTTTTTATCTGCAACTTGAGAACAAAGTTTTCGTACTCTAATTTATCCGTGTTATAGAGGAACTCGGTCAACGAGCGCGTCATCTCTGTCGAGCAATTGTCCATGGTGCCCCACACGTGACCGATGGCTAAGCAACCCGTCACAATGAGCGCGCCAAACAAAATCATGTTCAGCATGCGGCTCACTTTATTGTTCCTCTTGTGAATGTACGATCTAACTTTGGTGCCGGAAGTGATGTATTCGTCGTTCAACTCTTCTCCTTTCAAGCCATAGGAATAGAAGTCAAAGTCACCGAGAGAAGGGTTCTTCTTGAGTGTCGGCTGAGCTTCGGGCGAGCCTTGTTGTGTTTCTTGAGCTTTAGGCGGCTCTTGTTGCTGCTCCGATTCGATAGTTATGTTTGTTTGTTCGTCGCTCTCCGTCGTATCGCTTTCTTCATCGGTGATTACCATAATGCCGTCGGCGTCCAAGTCGTCGTCTTGCCTTTGCTCTTTGCTGAAAATAAACAAGCAACAATATAGCACTCGACACTGCAAATGTTTGACATTAAAAATATACATTTTTGGAACTGTTAAGAATGCGTGACCAAAATAAATTCCTTTGTGTACTAAAATAAAATGTTATTGTTGTTAACTAGCATCATAATCTACAGCAAATTAAACATTAATAAAGTTGTCTAAATAAATAGATTTGCCAAGTTAACTAATAAATAACGCGAAATAATTTATAAATAACCTATAAGTTAATTTATATAAATACAATTGAAAAGTTTGAGCAAAATGGTTCTATTTATAAATATATTATATAAAGAGATGATTATTGGAGTGACATCGTCATATTTTTATCATTGTATGAGGGTGCACAGTTTTATTTATTTTTTAATCTAAATCCATATACTCAGTTAGTTTGTTTCGCTGAGAAATATTAAAATAAAATTATGTAGATAGATTCATAAGCTAAACTTAGAAATGTGATTTTTATTGTTTTTAGTTTTTAATATTTTTTTGAAAGGCAATGTTGAATAGCTTTAAAAACAAACAAAAGTTCAGTAGCCCTATAATACTGATTTAGATTCACCAAAACTGGGCAATGGGAAGCAGTTTTTGACTAGCACATATCAAAGCAAGAATGTTTTTATTTTGAAAATCACATTGATTTTTAGTGATTGGCTTTTTTATGTTGAGTGACTTCAATTCCGTATCAATAAATAAGTAACAATAACAGTCGCTTAATATGATAACGAATTAACTTGGTGAATGGATGCTTCTCTCGTGGTCAATTTGAAATCTCAATATCCTTAACGGGCATCCAAAACAATTTCGTTTTCTAAATGTCTCACTACTAAATAAATATAGTGATTTAACTGTATAAAAATGATTTTTAAAATTAGTTTATTTTAATTTTGTGCAATGCTATAAACACTTCTTCAAAAATAGATAAAAAACCATTCCAGAGGAGTCAGACTGTAAATTTACATACATACAATTTGCTTTTATAAACGAAAGTTGGAACGTTTCCATTGTTGGTTGCTACCGTCCTTATTATATTTTTATAAACTTATACTGTAACTCATTTTAATATTTAAAACCCCAACTATATTTTTATTTCTTCAGTAATTTTATTCTAGACGTTTAGATTTGAGCCCAGTTATCTAATCTTTCGGATCAGATTCAAAGGACTTGCTAATATAAACATTTATGATTTACATAAACATCAAATAAACATATCTCTTGCTCCATGAGCAATATCAAAACATAGACGCTCATAATCCATCCCGCACAAGAAGATAGCATCATGATGTCATTGAGTAATAATAATCTAGAGGCACTGAGTAACTCCTCGTTATATTCTACACATTTATTTTTAATAAAATTAATGTCATGTTTTTATATTATTTAAAAATTGCTCATAAGAAATTTTTCTCATTAAGAAATGTTAATCCCCATTTGTGCAACATTTTAAATTGTCTCTTATATTTTCACTAGCTTTTGAATTTGGCTTTGACTGTATTTTATTTTTATTTACATTGTGTCTTGATGAATTTTTTTTGATAAAAAGATATAAGTATATGAAAAAAGCTATATACACAAATTGAATGGTTAAATATGTCTGTAAATAACAAGGGTGCTTTGTGAATAAACCCTTGAGAGAAATCGTCAGATTAGAACATCCAAGAGTCTGAAGTAATCAATGACTTTACAGACTTTCAAAAACCATAAGCAATTATCACCATACCCAGAGCTTCTATAACCGTTTTTACCACTAAGCAATATATTGTACTCGTCAATAATTGGTTGATTTAATTCGGGATTTAAACAGCCACAATGGTATAGTTTATAGAGGGTCAACCATGAAACATACATATTCTTTATTAAAAAAAAACTTAAAGGGGGGAGGCTGAGTTAAAATGAGTGTTTAAAAAAGCCTTTTTCTATATTGGTCTGTGCTTACGTGGGAGAACGTATAAAAGGCTCGGCAACTGCCTATTTCAACGACTCTTTAGCGTCTATTCTATATCGAGCTCGACAGGCAGCTACAACTTTTACTTTTTGATTGACAATGAGTTTTCTGCATTCAACACCGTCGCCCGATACTGACACCTGAATTATATCTGTGTATGGGCATACAGTTAAAATATATTTTATATATATATATGAAATATAATTTGTATATTTATAATAAATAATTATGTTATAAAATGTAAAATTTATTCATTTATATGTATCATTATAAGTATGTTTAATTTGAGTCCAAATGAAGAATTTTTTGTTTGTTAAATAAAGCTTTCGAAGAATAAAATTTTCTGAACATATCTGGATTAAATACTAACAATGAGATATGGGAATTTTTAAAGAACAATCTTTGAGTTGGCAAACATATTCATTTAAAGCAGTGCGAACATATTCTTTTTATATCTGCAGCCCGGCGAAAATGGGAAAAATGTTTCGCGGACCGACATCAACCCAAAATAAAAACCAATGTTAAATAGAATATTACCAGGTTGAAGACCACTGATTTAAAGCATATTATAAATACTTGATATCTTGTAAGTGCAAATTTTTTTAATTTTTTAAATATATTCGATCCGATAAATTAAGATAATGATACTTGAATCAATCTTTAATTAACTTTTAGATACTATAGAAGAAATAGTCAATATACAAAACTCTTAAATAAATTACACGCGTGGAGGGATTAAAGTATTATGCAGATGTTTTTTAAAAGTGACTCTTATCTATCTGTAATAAAAATAAAAAGTATTTAAATTGCAGAAGTTAAGTTAAAGCGAACGCTTATAATGCATCCATTGAAGAGACGCCATTGTACGAAGTTCCCGAATGTAATTACTAAGTGTTGTTTATTTTTAGAAAAGGGCAGAAAATACCTCTGAAACGCAATGGCGCCTTTGTCTTCGCCGTCCTCGCGGTGAGAGTTGTTCATGACCAGAGTCCAGGTGTCCTTGTCGCCGAACTTCTCCATGTGTTCATCCAAGCTCATCCTTTCGCGGAGAAGCGCCGGCGAAGAATGGAACCAGAGTTGCTTATTTACACAGCAACAACAAAGCGAAGTTGTCACCCGCACGCCCGATTTTATCGGTGCTGCCAGTGACAAAAATACAAATCGGCTCTTAGGGTTCTTTTTAATATGAACTGACAACGTAATTTACAATATATAATATATCTGTTTCTCTATTTTTGCTGTTTGTTTCCCTCCCTTTCTCCTTAAATCAATTTTATTTTTTTTCAAAAAAATCTCTGCTAGTTGCTTTTATCACTCGGTTTTACAATTTTAAGAGCTAATTAAAAGTCTTTCAATTTCAGGGCCACTGAGAGAAAAATCGGGCCCCGGTGCTTATTATTGCCGCATAAATATAATATTTAAGCGTTTTTTGTATAAACGAAAACGAAAAACAAAAATGTAATTGAAACCATTTCATATTTTTTCTCTGTGACTTAGGTGACTTACATAAATTATGTCACAATTGAGGAGGGGGGGGGGGGTCTACGAAATTGTGACAGTATGAAACAAAAAGAAGTTTAGCTCAATGAAATATTGTGACAAATGAGAAGGGGAGGGAGAGTAAAAAAACTTCATGAAAAACCTGTGACATCATTTATTGAAGCCAACCTATGGAGAATTGTAAAGTCATAAACGAATAGGTAAAGAAACGGAGATCCGATTCACGGAAACTTAGATTCTGCAATAAATCAGTGTATACCTCTTTGTCTTAATATTTATTTTATTTTTATAAAAATTAAAAATATATCAATCGATATGATCCGGGCCTTGATGATTTATATCGGCTGATTTATACCCCCTTTCTCGTCGGGCATGGATACATTAATAAATGACGTTGATGACAATATACAATTGGAGTTAATTGATCTTTAGGTTAATTGGAGCTAATTCTCTTCTCATGGCAACTCTGGCGGGCTCACACGCCGGTGCGGGCGACAACAAAGATGAGCTTACTATTATTAACAAATTCAAATTACTTTTAGGGTAGATGCAGAATATATCATATAGGTTTACTATTTTTCGGTGAAGATCGAAGCTTAAGTGGTGCTTACAGCTAAAACCCGAATCTAATCCCCAGTTTCAAGTGATTATCTTGGGCTGACGTGTAGACTTTTATTTAAAACATATCCGCATGAAAGGGAACTTTTTGTTTGGGAACCGCTGTTACTTATTTTAAGTCATCCAATAAGGGTTGATGTACAATAAATTGCTACGGTGCGGTTGAATGTGATCTTTCGTTGCTTTGTATCACAAATTTATAATTAAATTTAAAATTGTCAGGACCTACCGGTTAGGAACCCGAGTAATTGCCTAATGAAAGGTGCTCCTGATATTGTATATCTTCAAAACAAAAGCATGTTTTTGATTAATCAATAATACGCATTAAGCTATAGATATGATCTAAAATATCTTACATCTTGGAAAATCCAAATGAGCGGAAATGTAATATTTATTTAGATAAAAGACTTAATAGATGCGGTAGTATGAGATAATGTTTTATATTCTCAGATTGTATCGTATTTTATAAATTATCATTTGATCTATATAATATGTACATACATATGCACTTAAAATTAAAATAAGAACAACTAAGGTTACACGAATCTATGATATTTTTAATTTAATTTAATTTAATAACGTTAATGTAAATAAATATATTACACAGTTACAGTTAAAATCTATGAGTAGAACGTCAATACTGAAGTTTGATTTCCTCTGACGAGCAAGAACGGTGGCATATCTTTAGTCAAAATTTCCAACCATGCCATATACAGAGGAGCAGAAACAGTGCCCTTTCTTGGCATTGGAAGTGACATCACAATCATCGAAGATTCTCTAGAATTCTCTAAAAGCAGTTCCCTTAATCTCAGTTGACGATTGGTCTTCTCTTGCAAAGTCAACAGTTCAGTTTCTGGAATACAGCATTCTGAAAAATAAAAAGATTATTACCGAGAGAAAAACAGTCAATACCGGTATGTCAATAATTGCCCGAAAAGATACCGCTCTCATAATTCACTATGTTTATTGATTAGCAAAACCAAATTATTCGAATACCCGAACTAATGTTTTGATATAATAAGCATTTGAATTGCAAATTATTTTAATTTCACGCTTTCATTACTTATAAAAATTATATTTACAAATATGTCTGAATGGAGATAAAAATGTAGAAAGAATTTCGTGTATGCAATAGCTGGTTTTGTTTTCACTTCGCCAGCCACCCCTATCATAAAAAAGGGGCCGGCAGGGCTACTGGGAACTGCTAGGTACCGTTAGACTTGCTTGAGATAAAGCAAATGTATTCCTTTTATATTGACATGTCGCGCATATCGTATTAAAATATCGATCTAAAAAATTAAAAAATATTTTCGGTAATACCGGTATTTCATTTTGTAATACCGGTAGTACCAAATGTTGCACTGTTTTATATATCCGGTATTGTGCTATAGTTGCAACGCTTGTACTATACTACAAACATGTATATTGTTATACAAAAATATGGGTAAAATAAAAAAATAGACATTTAGAAGAGTAATAAATGGACCGATGAAAGTGTAGGAGACCTTCAACCATTCAAATTAAACCCATTGAGGAGATCTGCAGATAGTCACTAACATCATAAAAAAATATTTAGAAACTGTTTAATTACCTGATGATGCTGCATAAGATTCTTTAAATCCTGATATTAAATTTTCAAACATTCGAGTCGTATCTTCTTTAGGTTTTTCTGTTATGTCTTGAACCATAGTCAAGCTTGAATAATCTATACGGAACTTAGAAAGTAAGTTTGCCATGCTGTGAACATATTTAATGGTTATAAAATATGTAGTAAAATCGATAAAGAAACAATAAATAGGTATACGTACTTTCGTTCTTCCATCTCCATCTCGTTCTTCCGGTTGGTCAAAGCAAATATTCTAAGCTTACACCCTGACCAATTGCTTCTGGTCGATATGATATACGGAAGTAGCATTGTTAGACCACCGTCGTCGTACAACCACCACACGTCGATCATTCCTTTCTTTTGCTTATTCTGGAAAATGCTCATTCTGTCCAAAACTTCTTTGGATAGTTGCACTCCGTTGCGAGACTGATAGATGATTTGCTTCTGCAACGCTTTTTTCTTTGGCTTCAATTCGTTCATAGTGAAGCTCTTCGCAGACGTAGCTAAAATTTAACTCAATCATAACTCTGATTTATACAAATTCATATATACAAAATACTTACGTGTAGGCGTCGATGAGTATGTCAGAGACATTTCATTTTGTGACGTGTGTGATATGTCGAGATTCGAATCTGCGTGCATCATTTGACTAGTGTTGACTCTATTGCTTATTGTTAGATCTCCAGTTGAAGTTCCACTAGTTAATGCACCGGCAGGAGTTGCAACGTCATCGTCTCCCATGACTTTGGAAAAGTCGAGTCCTCCGTGGAGTCTCAATATCACAACTGCCAATCTGCTATCGAACGCGTTACTAAAAAGGCACAATATGTTATAGTACATCCAGTTTAGTGTTAAGTTGAGTAAATAATTATTCTTACTGCAAAACATTGAAATATGCGTTAAGTTCCTCAGGATGACAACTTCTCCAGTCTTGTTTGAAACCCATCATCAACACATTTGGTGACATTTTCCCGATACCAGAAGCTTGCAACAATGCTCTAGCCCCACTCTCGAATCCAAACCCATCAATGGCTGAGATGAAAGCTTTGATTTTTCTTTGGATGAGCCATTCGTTGGACATTTTATAGTTCAGCGCCTTCTTGCGATGTGACACTTTTATCTATGAATGGATTAAATTAAGAACTCGGTTTTATAATCGTATCGTATCGCATAACATTACAATTAAAAAACTTATTTTAGCAAAGCAAGGTTCGTCTCTCCATTTATCGTTTAACATTTCCCTCGTATTATTAACCGCATAAATCATGTAGGAATGTACGCGTTTTTAAATTGTACAGACTGTTATACAAACGACAAAATTCCGTCTCTTAACGGCAGGTACTTACAAATTCCATTGCTGCCCGATTTAAGCAAATCAGGACGAAAGCCCCGATTAAAACAGCCTAAATAGCACAATAAGATATTTAAAAGATTAAAACAGATTTCAATACCGTCCCAAATTACACAAACATTTTCAAAGAATGTGGTTAATCTCCTCCCAATTCCCCGGGCATGATGTATAGATTATATTATCTTAATATTTTTAAATAAATGCTAAAATAATTTAATCTAAGGTTATGGAGGAAGGGGTGTATATTATTTAATATTTGTTATTGTATGTATCCGAAGACTACTTACTTGTGATATGTCCCCAGCGATCAAGAGCGAATTGTGCTTCGTGATGAGATTCGCGAGATCCAATAGTGGAGGTCTAGCTTGTACTTTTCCCGAAAGAACCAAAATCTGTGGACGATAGTTCTTTACGTGCTCGGTAGTGCTGGTTATTCTATAAACCGATATCAAAGCTGATTTATAGGTTTGTGCTTGCGTGGATGATCCCCAATTTACGTCTAAAAAAACGTTTATTAATCATACTATAATATATGTAACATTAACTTGGAATTAATCATTGCTTACCTGGTTTTCTGTAAACCACAATCAAGTATAGAGCGAATATGATGATAAACGTAATCAAAGATGTTGTCCAGTCGATCAAGAACATAATAACGACACAAAGAACAAATCCAGCCAAACTCAGCCATACATTATAGAACTAAAATAAAAAATGTCTTTAGATATGCTTAAAAGAAAAGATAATGAATTCAATAATTATGTATAGTTACTCTGAATGTAGGTCTCCATCCAAGAGGTTTGATCAAAGCAGCGTGAAATGTACAAAAGTTGATAAGTGCATAAGATGCTAGATAGAAGTTGGAAATCAGTGGAGCGATAACGTTGAGTTCAGCTGGAAAAAAGTATGGTTAATTTATTTATTAAAGGCTTGGTACATCCTTTTCTTATTTTTTTGTCACTTTGTTCCAAAACTGTATTATAAAAAAATGCTAAGCACCTCTTGAATGAGGTCGCTGATTACTTATAAGTACTCTAACGCGTTATAAAAATGGTTTAATAGTCTCAAAGGAAGCGCTATGAAAAGCCAAGAGCAAAAAGGACGTCAAGTTTGGTCGAATGTCAAGGTTCTCCATACTTTTAATATATTTGACAGTAAATGTGTCCAACTTTAAGTAATATATTATATGTATACCAATCAGCAAGAAGACCACTGCCACTATTAAAGTCAGAACGTATCCTCTGTACGGCTCTCCATGTTTGCCGTATCCTTTGGAGAAGAATATGAGTCCGGGGTATATCTTGTCAATTCCTAGTGCTTGTATTAATCTTGGCACTGATAGAAGATTGGTTAGAGCTGTACTTAAAGTTGCAGCGAAGCATCCAGCGTATATGAAAGGACCCCACGAAGACATCAATTGCATGACCTTTAAAGAAAAACCAATTCAAAGTCAAATATAAATGTGGAGATAATTGAGTTAATACTTACACTGTAGCTGTTATGCAATCCGTATTGGCAGTTTGGAGCGCAGCTTGAAATAGTTCCATTGATCAAGTCCGTCACGTTTCCAGAAGCGTCTCTTAAAGCTGCTCCACCGGCGAATACCACGAAAAGGGCATAGCTAAACATGGAGAGTATCAAAGCAAGCATTGTCCCTTTGGGAATCGAAGATGCTGGATCCTATGAAAATACATTGGAATTAATTACATTAGATTTAGTTGAAGCTGCTTTGAAACATACCTTCAAATCTCCTGATATGTTTGCGCCTGCTTGTATTCCAGTCACGGAAGGGAAGAATATGGAGAATACTGAGAAAAATGTTTGATTTACTTTTTCGCTATAGCGATAATTGGGTCCCCAATTTTGAGCAAAAACATCAACTGAAAAGTGGCATATTATGCGTAAGACGATTTAATTTACAGAACAAGATGATAAAAAGAAGGAAAATTACGGTCAAATCCAGAGAAACCCTTTGCTCTTTGCTCGTCATCCAACGGCCCAATTCCAGTACCCACCAAGAAGTCTATTATAGCACCAACGATTATGGCTATCAAGAAGTTCTAAAATTAAGTTTAAAATTTATGCAACTCTAGCCATAAAAAACTGGTCAGCTAATGTAAATAAATATAAGTTTAACTTACTTGTGCTTTGCTCTCCCATTCCATACCAACAGCACAAATAAGTATCATCACTACAATAGCAACCGATCCTATTATTCTGACGTCATTGTTACCACCGTCGATGATCTTTATGTCATATTGACTCAATAGGTCATTGAGAGAATTGCAGAAACCTATGGTGTTCATACTAGCAGCGACTGCATTGGCAAATGCAAAGACGACTCCAACAGAAGCTCCAAATTCAGGCCCCAATGATCGAGATATAATGTAATATATACCGCCTGTGGAATATAATAGTTAAATACTATATATGTAGATTTATAAGATATATCAAGAATAAACATTACCTCCTTTGACTTCTCCATTTGTGCTGATGGCAGATAGTGATAGTGTAGTGATGATGCAGACGACGGCAGATATGGCAATGATGACCAAAGTTAGACCTATACCTGATTGCGCCACGACCCAAGATAGACGCAAAAAGAGCATCACTCCCCAAATGTTGAGAAGACATGGTATCAGTACACCCTACAAATAATATAATATTTATCTAAATATGCTTTGAAAGCATAATACAAGTATATACATATATGTTCATAATCCTACCTGAATCCATCCTAATTTGATTCCTACGTGTTCATGTGCAGCATCACCAGCTTTTAGATCAACTTCCACAGTTTCATCCTGAAATTAAAATTATCTTTGATTTTATCCGTGTAATATTATTTCCTTGTGATCGTGAAATACGATTTTAAGATACGAGTAAGTTATCGTATCGTATAGATATAGATATGTAATCTTCATAAACAACAATAAATTTCACTTTAAATTACGTCACTGGCAACCTTATATTAGATTAATAGTTTTATGTTGATATTGATTGAGAAATCTACGCATTAGTGAGACTGATAAAATACCTTATATTATTGTTTTATTATTTGTGTAGTACTAAGAATTTCTTATCTGAAGCTGCTTGGAAAAGCAATCAATTAATTTTGTAAAAGTGTAAAAAGGAAAATGCTTTATTCATTATTACAACGTCAAGTAATTATTTACCGATTATCTGTGTAAATATAAATATTATTAATTTTTTTCTATTTTTTTTTAGGTATTTATAATTTAATCTTGTTACCGACCGTTCCCACTGCAACGGCACCGACACGAATTTATTGCTTTTGACGTGGATTTTTGACTTCTAAGAAGTGATCATTGTTTTTGCGCCCTCCTATTAACCAAAATTCGGTTTGAATATACTTTGGCCAAGACTCTTATATCAGAAGTCCGTAATAATATTTGTAAGGATAGCTTTCATATTTTTAAAACAGTGTATCATTTGAACTTTCATTAGGTTGGGTTTGGGTTTGAACAAAAAATGAAATATAGTACATACATCTATTTGTGAAAATGTATTTGGACTTCACTAGTTAAATATAACTTTATAGAAAAATACACATTCATTAACATTTCTACATCGTATGTAAATAAATACTGATAATATGTATGTAAATGTATATATTACTACGTAAGGAAAAGTTCAAATCATATAATTTTACTGGCACCTGCCAGATAAATTATAATTTCATTAGTAAAAATATATATCTACCGAGGTAAATGTATTTTGATATGATTTTTTGCGGAGAAAATGCTCCCACCTGCCTCGCCCCCCCCCTCCCCTGTGTGCGGTCCATAGTGTATTTTTATTTTTGGTTTCGGCCTAGTTAACCATTTTGGTTGGACACCACTGGCTTAAACGGTGTTATTTTTTAAATTTCGCTGCACTCGGAAGCCAGTTTGGTAAATGCATACAGTTTAAGAAAATTGTGGCGTTGAGAGTAACATTATTGGTATGCATCAAATGATTGGCTAAGAAGTCAAAGAACCGTTAATAATAAATTTATGTTATTTTTATACACGACTTTGACAATCTTTTATTTATTTATTTAAATTAAATTAAGACCATCGTAACCCACCGTAACAGGTTACCCCAATGCGGCACGATGGTCGAAAACAATAATTGTATTCTTTCAATGCACAAAAAATGTATATGTATAAAATAATACACATAAAGAAGCAAACAAAAAAAGCATAAAATATCAAAATTAAATGATACGAACCGGACCAGCTCCTCGTAGCTGACATTAAACAAATCATTGTGCAATGCCAGCGTATTAAGGAGCCGGATGGTGACAGCCATAGGCGAGTCGGAAAGTGCTGATGTCTTAGCCCTAACGAATATCAAAAAAGACGATCTCAAAGACGTTCTGGAATCCAAAACTGGAATTCCTCGGGAATATGTCAGAGATTGTCGACAGCACCCTTCAGTAAAATATATTTTTTAAAGAAATGCTTAGCGATATACAACTTTCTGCGCTAATCGTATCCCAACGCTCCTAAAAGAAAAGCGCTGGACATAAGAACGAATGATAACCAAATATCCTTTTATAAAGGTATCTTAAAAATCATGGTTTTAAGCTGAGCTAAGCTTATTTACTCTGTTTTGTTGCTCATAGATGTCTATATTATATAAAAATGACTTATAATTATATGTGTGCTTATATATGTTTTTATTATATTATGTATTATGAATAAATTATATTTTCAGTGTATAGTAAATTTCGGTTAGTTTATAATTCTCTCTGTAGTATAAATTATTATCTATGAAAGTATATGCATATATATTAAAGTCTTTAAATATAAAAATAAATAATCGCTATATTGTTTCAGCGATTTGCTATTGGAAAATATTATTAACTAATGTCTAACGCAAAATATAAATCCATTAAATATATCGGTTTTATAAATACAAAAAAAAATATAGAACCAATGAACGATAAAAATACTTTTAGAAATCGTATGAAAAATTACCATTATTTATCAAAATGGTAAGTCAATACCGCAAATTGAAAAGTCAATGGATATTGTTCAATAAAAAAAATAAAAATCAAGAACGATTTTCTGCAATTTATTTGCACAACTTAACGGCCTAATAGTTGGAGTTTTCTAAGAATGGTTTTTATCGTTTTTTTATAATAAATTGACCATTCAGCAATAAAAAAGTAAGTATTTTACTGTTAAAACCGTGAATAAAAAACACTTATTTATCATAAATATATGTATATTATGTTATGTAAGTTTAGCGTTCTAAATCTGAAGTGCTGTTTGATTTATCAAGTTATATAGTATTATGACAATCGCTTTATGCAATAATTTAAGTCTTAGGATTTCCTCGGCAACAAGAGTTTCACTTGTGATAATCAGTATATCGTGCTTAAACCAAAATCATTGAAAAGTGTTAATGTAATACACTTTAGTTTCACACAACAATGACAAAATGTCAAAACGTATTAGTAAAAACGAGGTCAAAAAATAAAAATTCCGATAGTGTCCTTATTGATAAGTACTATAAAATTACGATTAAATTGTCTAGAATCTAATATTTTTATATAATTTGTTTTATTTTATTAACTGACCTTAAATTATGTACAATTTGGTGTTAATTAACAAGTTCTTTTCTGAGCAAATATTTGTTCAGCGTTTTGTATAATTCACACAATGGTAATAATATCAAAAAAAATGGCATGAATTTGATAATAGGAAAAATGTGCCGAGGTAAGATTACGATTTTTTTTCAATATAATATAATTGTTTAAATGAGATTAAAATACAAAGTCTTATTTATTTATACGGTACACATATTAGCTATTTTTAGAGCTGCTAATTAGTTATATTGGTAGATGAACTGCGAAACAGTTAAATTGAAAACATATATTTAAAGAATATATTTAAACTTAAGGTGATATATTTATATATTTATCAATATTGTAGTATATTTATGTATCTAGACATACATCCATATATGGGTTTGCTTGTATATATTTAAATATGACATACATACATATATATTTTTAAATAAAATCGTAAACATTAACCTGTTTTTCATTAGAAAACAATTTTAAAATTTGTCATTTATTCCACTAAGAAAATGCGCTTATCGTAAATAATGTAATCGTATAGCTTTTTATTTAAATATTTTAAACAAATAAGCAATTAATTTAAAAATAAATAAAAGTATCATCACGCTTCGTTTATGTGGCGTGATGATGTTACTCTCAACCATCAGAAAAATATATATTATAATAATTAGACGGTATTTAAACATATATAATAATATTTTTTTTTAAATATTATTTTGATGCTAAAACTTACATTAAGCTTATCGAAAAAATGAATTATCTTGTCTCACCTATTCTTAAACGTAGATTCCTATTTTAGATTATACACGGTAAAAAGTGTATATATATTATATTTTTCCATTAATATATATTCGAACTATTTATTGTCGTATATTTTTATTGATAATTAAATTGAAATTTTAACGCGTAAAAAATAATAATGGAAAATTTATAAAATATAAATAAAGTATTTATATAAAAATAATATATGTGTTCATTAAAAATATTAACTAATGCCTGATCAGTGAACTGATTTTATTTTATTAATAAAAATACAATAGTTTATCGCGTTTTTTTATGTCAATCACTCTTTCTAACGTTTCGAATACCGATTTAGGATTGGGAGTCAATTGTAATGTTTCAAAGCAATGATTTATATTAGGTTGATATATGTTATTTTTGTGCATCTATGTAGATACATTTTTATATTTAATTAATATACATATATATTTGTAAGTATTTTAAATAATCACTGCAAGTTTTTAATTATAGCTTATGATTTAGTAGTATTAAAATTAATAATTTGCGGATTTTAAAAAATGTGTGGTTTTAATGGGTTTTTATGTTCTTTAACTCTGAGAATTTCTACACTAAACATATACTTTATTTCAATTACTACAGGAAATATGTTTTATTCCTTGGGATTCGTTGGAAAATTCTTACACTATTACCAAAAAAAATATAAAGAAAATACCCATTAAAGAGCAAATGTGTAAATAACATTTGTTTTATAACTAAGCTAAATTTTAGCAAAACATAAAAAAAACTTTTAACCAAGAAATTTTTGTATATATAATATGTTAGAGTGAATGTGTATTACTAATAAAAATATATTTTTAGCCAGCTCAATAAGAGCGCCAAAAAATAAAAAAGGCGTAACATTTCTTTCAAAAATTTTCAAACATTTTAAAAATTTATATTTTAAAATAACCTTTACATTTATTTAAGCTTATAAATGCTATAATACACCTATCTTTCTTTTCTTGTACTTATTATAAATTATTTTCGACAACATGTCAATTGCACTGAGATACTAAAAACGGCATTTTTATTCATGTTTAAAACTGTAAAATATATTTTATTTTATATTTAAATAAATATAGATAATAATTTTACGTTAATTAAAAAGAGATTGCACTAAAATTTAATGTTAAAAGGTTAAATTTTATTTGTAGCTCCCACTCAATAATAGTCTCATGGTAACCTTATATTTTACTCTCTACTTCTCGCTTTTCTATGCACACTTTGGTGAGCTACTATTATATTCTTTGTTCTGTGGTTACCATACAGCTGTTTTCGCCGCTGCTTTTTAGCGTTTATTTACTATTTTAGGTCTTAAGTGCGTACATTTGATAAATAATTATAATACAATAAACAATAAATACATTTTAAAATGCTTGCATTTAATTTGAATTACTACAAATTTTAAAATTATTTGCGAAAGATAATTGCTGGTAAAGTAGTATTAACGTATGATATTTGAATGTATATAAGTTCATGTTTTAAATGTAATGTATTGATTATATATCGAGGGGGAACAATTTAGTTTTTGCCCGGGGGCGTTAAAATTTATGTTTTTAGTATGGAAAATTTCATTTATCTGACAGGTACTAAGGAAATTATATTCTACTATAAATTTAAAAGGCGTAAAACATGTAAAAAAGTGATATAAACTGAAGTCTTTAACTGACAGTTGTGAACGCCACTTGTTAAATCCTGCACGCCACATGCAAATTTTGTGTCAAAAGTAGTTGTAGGGCGACACATACATATGTTAAGGCCAAAATACTTAAAGCCAAACCTAACCTTAACGAATTAATCAACCCCAATTTTATCTAATGATACTTCTAAAACTAACTTTATATTTTAAGCATTCGTTTGCTCAAGTTGAGTTTAGTTTGAACAGCAAATGGAATATCTCCATATTCTTTGAATAAGAGAGATGACGGAAGTATCTGAATATCAATCATAGCTAAATAAAAGTCAAATACACAAGTATTCATCTACTCCTTGATATTTCTTCTTTATCTAGTTACAAAAAGAACTGCGTGAATATAAATGTCTATGAAATACTTTCTCGAAATGTTCTTTCTATCATATTTAACTCAATGGTCAAAGTACTGTAAACAGTCCATCTAGTCATAATTGCTCTACGTCTAACACCTCGTGATTATTTGTTACTACACACGTTACACATCACACATTTCAATAAATTTGCATCTAGAGCGGCCGTCAACACGATCAATCGCCTTTTATATCTTTTTACGTCATTTAATGCACATTTTTATGTTCTCGCCATCAGGTTAATTGTTTTGCGGCCCGTCACGCCACAAATCTGCTAAACAAACATCTCAGCTCGGCGAGGTTCTAATAGAATTTCGATCGAACCGGATAGCACCGCTGAAAAGCGCCGATTCTCATATCCGCCAATCGACAACGATTTAAACAAGATATCTCTTGAGCTCAACGATATAGTCCGATGGCAATGTCTAGATCACTATGGCCATTGACGAGCTTAAAGATTTGTAGAACATGAAACCTCACTAAACAAAAAAATCTGATTCAACAGACACGGAAGCACTTGTGCACATAAGAAGAACCGACCTACAAATTTAACGTGTGTTTCTAACAAATTATAAAAGTGTAATTTATAAGTACGTTAGAGTTAGCAAAACTGGGCAAAAGTGTTATATGTATATGAATAAGTTTATTATATGAAAATATAACAACATACATAAACGTGAATTATAGTAATAAGTGTAGTTAAATGTAATGAACATTTATCAGTAAGTTGAATAATAATGCCTGACCAGATTATCTAGACTAAAAATGTAGTTGCAATGAACAATAAAATAGTGTTTATTTCTTCACTTTACATTTTTGATATTAATACTATCTATTAATTTTAAATTTTGACTTTCAGAAAGCCAAAGAAATTTTTATTTTTTCTCTCACGGAGGATGGAGATATGAACACTGATATACAATATAATTTTTCTTGGGAAACGGATAGATTTACTGATTCCCAGTTGCTTTTTACGCAAAGTTTATTGACGGAATATATTGAAAAAGAAAGCATATGTGCAATATACTATTTGCGTTAACACAGTCAGCAGTATATAATAGAGTGTTTGATAACATTAAATGTTTTAAATTTAAAATAAGTACGAAATTTCATTTGAATTATTCCTGCTGCTGAAATGACTCATTTAGCTGATGTTGACGTGGGCTTTATTATCAACAATGGGTTGTAGCAGTTACAACCCAGTACGCTTAAAAGCATATTACGATTATAAATTATTTTAGACAGACTAAAATTAAACATTATTCGTATTGATTTATGAGATTATGAGTCATTTTCAAAATATCGGCAACTACAAAGTGTTTTTTCAATAATTTGACACATCATTTTTTGAACACATAATTTGACTAACACTTTCTGAATAATTTAACAAATATACAAATAACAGTATTTGAGTCTCTAATTTATCTTATTTGCGTAAAACATTGTTCAAGATGATCCTTCACTTATTATTATTTAGCTTAATCGAATTATATTTTTTAAGTCTCTCATTTTTATTTATAAAATCTATAATTGCAAGCCTAAAACGGTTTCTTATTCGTGATGGTAAAGATAATAAATCATATTTGTTATTTTTTGCCTTTCATACCAAAAAACTTTTACTACTAATACAATGTGATTCTTGAATTTAGTTACAAGTGTTATAATTAATTACATTGGCGCAGCATCAAAATTTTTCAATAAATATTTTCTAAACTTAAATGAGGACACTTTAAAAGTATACCATTCGAAAAATCTTGTAAATAATATTATATATAAACATATTACGTGAATGTGTCAAGAAGTATTGATCAATATTAGATCTAATAAATAAAGTACTATCGAATTTTCAAAGCATAATCATTATTAGTAATTAAATTAAACATTTTTAAATAGAGACTTTGTAGCTAACTCTGCGAATAAACGTAGCAAACTTTGCTATGTAAATATATGCACTGAATTTACTACATTTTATTTTTACTATTTTATATTAGATATAGTACTCTTCAAAAAATATGAAGCTATATTACTTGGGACGAAATATGAAAAAGTTTAAATAGTACTTTTCTATTGCACTCGACAGTCATTATAGGTAGTTATAATTATAATGACAGTTTCATAACGTACAGGTAATAGCATGTCTCACAATTAGTTCCCAAATAAACCACGAAATTATGGTTAATTTTTGAAACATAAATTATTTAAAAAAATATATATATATATTTATATTAAGCATATGGTAACATTACGATGGACTCACCTTTTCCTGGACATCGTCATGCAGCTCTCCGAGACTCGGCCTCTTCAGAGCCCTCTTTGAGATACGGTAGTTATCCAGACGGGGCAGAGCCTCCCTGGTCAGCTGAGCCAAAGATTTTTTTCTAGCTCCCCCGACCTCCACTTGGGACCTCCGCCGATCGTTGTCTACCGGTGGATCCACCTTGGACACGTTGAAACGGCCGTCCATGGCGCGAGGCTCTCTGAATTTGGAAATAGGTAAGTGAGATTTTTATCAATAATTTGACGTCAACGATAAATTAACGAGATGTATTTAAATCGATAAGATTACAGCTACAAAATAAATATATCGTCTTATCGTATATTCGTAACCTAATAGATGTAACCTGAATTACAGGCAACAACTTGCACAGCTTTAATTTTTGTAAAGCCCCTATAATTTATTTCGTCATTCTAATATATCCTATACTATTATCTTTACAAGCTTACCGTGCATCTGGAAATTTTCAATATGCTTTTTCCCTTTGGAATATTTTGTCCACACGTATTAGACATTTTTTTTTACTGGCACCCACTGGCATGTATATAAAATCTATACATTTTTCTCAAGTTATTTAAAATTAATAATGTTATAAATAAAACGCATTTTAAATATTTCATTTGATATATAAATACCTTTATATAATATAATAAAAGAATAAATGAATAAAACAATTATTTTAAATAAAAAACTCACATATTCTAATACGATTAATATTATTATAATTTTTTAAATTAATTGCAATTAAATTATATTAAATTTCAATAAAAAATAACTAAATAAATTGGTAATTATAATTAAAAAAATAAAAAAAAATATATAATATAATTTAACTTCTAAAGTTAATTCTGCAAAAAAATCTATTCCATATATATAAACATAGAAAAATAGCTATTTTTATTATTTTATTTACCAGTCATTTCATTATGTAAATAAATATATTCATTCAAAATGATAAGACTATATATTTATAAGTAAAGTACACATTTTTGAGAGCTGTATATATGTACATATATTACTTTAGTATGTACATATATACTTCATTTACTGACCATAAGTATAAACGCGATTCATTCGACAACTATACGACTCTTATTTTTGTATTTTAAAATAATATATTTTTAGACTCTAGCAAAAAGAGAATTTTCTAAATTGATAACTAATGCTGATAGATCAAAGTAAAAGAGGAGAAAAACTGGTTCACTCCACCCTCATTCATGGGTACGATTTAATGAGCGTGAAAATAACGAGGTTTATGTTGCTAGAGTAGGAGCTATAGAAAAAAGTGCTCTGAAAGTATTGGAAGTTGTTACTTTGGCAGTGTTCGATATATCGTCTATGCTCCACGCTCGTTACCGAGCGTTCCCACTGCAATGGCACCAACACGATTTTATTGCTTTTGACGTTAATTTTTGACTTCTGAAAAGTGATAATTGTTTTTGTGCTCTCCTATTGACCAAAATTTGGTTTGAATATACTTTGACCCATTTTCTCATATCAGAAGTCCGTATTATTATCAGTAAGAATAGCTATATTGTTTTTGAAACATTGTGTAATTAAACCTATGCAGATAAATTAAGAAGTAATATGCGAGATGCGACGTCTGTCGGTACTTCTTCTTCCGCTGATTTCCCCCTGAGAGAAATATTTTGGACTGGCCTATAATTAGTTTTAGAACTTTGATTAGTTTTTAGTTTGAACAGCAAATGTACGTTTCGTAAATGTCAAATTCAGTTTCATAGACATTTTAAAGCAGCATATAATTTTACTAACGTCTATCAGTTAAATTATATTTTCACTAGTAGAAATATATATCTATTGGTAAAAGTGTACTTGCACTTCACTATTAAAAATACAACATTTATAGATCGCATAAGTATGTACATGTATATAATATATTACTTCGTATGTAAAAGTTATTAAATTATATTTTCACTAGTAAAAATATATATTTAACGGAAAAAATGTATTCCGATATGATTTCACTGAAATGACATATTCAAAAAAATATTTTCGGGAAAGATTTGAGATTTTTTTTTTAGATTTTATTTTAGAGATAACCAGAGAATTTCTGGTTTAGAATCAGGGAAGATATTTCAGTTTTTTCTAGGGGGGGAGGGACAAAAGTTTGACAGTCAATTATAGTTATTTTTAATACTTAGATTTCATTAAAATTCATAGGCATGCATTTTTCTGACCAAATTCAAGGGGAGGGGGCAAATACTCTCCCCCCCCCCTCCACTTCAAATGATGTCGCTGAGTATTGATGGTCTCCCGTTTTCACTATCTATGTTGGAAACGAAAATAGACAAAAGACTGACTGGCTTAGAAGCTGATTCGGATACTGACCGGCTTACCAAAGTGTTTAGCTCCTAAAAGGTAAAATAATACATGCTATTTTAACAGGGAGACCCCAAAGTATTATTGAAAATTATTATAATTTTTGACAAAAAATAAATATGTATTTATATATATATAATTATAATATATCTATGAAGTGCATATATAAAGTTTTTTTCTGGATCGACCATACTATGTAAATGCACCAACAGGTTTTGTTCTATACCTGCTTTAATTATATTTCAAAATATATACAAAAATGCAGATGACACGCTTGCTAGAAGCAACTAAAAACCAGTACAATATATAAAATTAAATAATATTAGTAATTAAATATATATGACAAAAAAAATGAAATGGTGTACTATCGTCCCCCTCTTCGTCTAGGCTGGGTTAAAGCGGTACAGGATAATAAATTTTCTACTATTCAATGGAATTTGTATAGTAGCGTATTTAAGAATTTTTCTACTGCATTAAAATACTGTTTTTAACTGATTTTCGCATATATTTCGTTTCAGCAGGTAATCAAAATCTGCGATTAAAATAAAAACATTGTTATCATGTAAAATAGATTATCCATAAAGTATGTCAATAGTATAAATAATATCTAGATAATAATGATTTTATTAATACAGTATTAATAAAATTGGGATCACCTGTGATCGTTGCAACAAAATATATTTTTATTAATTTGTCCTCAACAGTTACAGGATTACTACATTAATCTTTTAAAAAAGTATAAAGAAAGGTGAAAATAAATACTTTTCACCAATCGAACTAAGATTGACTTCGAAACACGTAGGTTGTTTACGCGCCGATTTATTATAATAACTGGCAGGTTTAATTTGACAAACTGTATTCGTCGTGACTTGACGCTTAAACTCAAATTGTTAGTTCAAACGAAAATATAAATTGCACGTTTAAAATTAAAACCATAAATGAGACATTTAAACACCTGACAGAATTCATTCGCATACTATTGCCAGATACATATTTACATATGTTGTCCAGTAAAATATCGATATTAATTGTCTTAATTACATTCAAGGCGATTTCCCGGTTTTGTGAAAAACAACTGCAAGACCGTTTTAGTCAAATAAGGTAAATTAGGTAAACTTAAGCTAATAGGTTAATATCAAAAGTTTTCATAATTGCTCAATCAAACAAATCACACAATTAAATAAGTTTGACGTTTCGATGTTGAGCGACAAAACTATAATGTAAATTAAAATCACGGAAAGAATGAATATTGACTCAATAAACGATCGATTATTATCTAGTATATGTATATAATAAATTTATATACTTACAATAATTCCCATTAAAAATAATTGTATTACATTTATTAATGCAATATTATATAGATTATTTAGAATAAACATTAATTATAGTAAGAATATTGCTTAGCTTTTATTATGTCTGAAATCTTAAATTCCTATCTAAAGTATTATTTTCTGATATACATACCTTTGACGTTAAGTGTGATTCACAACTATATACTTCATATACATACATATATATTGACTTTTTAAAACTTAAAACATACTTTTTACATTTTAAGCTCTGTATTTGATTTTAAAATTGCCACAAACAATTACAGTAATAATTTTTGCTAGCTTTAAATCAATGTTAAAAATACATTGTATTTATTTTAGCTACTATTATAAAAACGAATCTTTTACAAATTAATTGAGTTACATAGTATGTTAGGTATGTAAGATAATAATAAAATATGGCAAAAAATTATCAATAAATAATTTAATTTACATAAATGACAATAATGTTGTTCACATGAATAACTCGATTTATATGTAGAATTATTGTTTCTTTAATTTTGGTATTTGAGGTCGTTGCAAAAATAATATTTTTTATATAAAATTATATTGCTAAAATCATTTTTTGTTAGTATATATGTATATGTATATATATATTTCTAAAATTTGTAGGACTACGTGTAATGGTTGGTTATTATGTATGATATATTTTCGTTAATTGGTGATGGATTTAAAATCAATATAAAACCTATTTCTTACATAATTTATCAAATTAAAAAAAAATATTATTTATAAATTAAGGATCGGCTTGTTGTTGTTAAATACATACAAGAAATTCTCTATGAGCTGATATAGTTTTATCGATTAGCTGATCGATTTTAAGTAATCATCACGATATTTATCCGCGAGATTAAGAAATATTATGAAAACTTAATTTATGATGATCGATCGGAGTTCTAATTATAACTATTTCCGATCTCCCAGAAATATCTTTTTTTAAATTTCCGTCGAACTTTAAAAAGAGTAAATTAAAAAATATTTTCATATGGAATTTGAACCCAGTTTTCAGGTTAATAGTTAAATATTTATACCACCCGTCTATCAAAATTATGTTCAATTCGTAACGGATATAATTTTTGCAATATAGTCTATAAAAAAATCTTGGCAAAAGATGAAAGACAATAAAAAATATTTAAAAGTAAAGATTAGTCGCAATAAATTTTAATTTAATTCAGTAAGATATAATATATGGTTTTCTTTTAAATGTAATAAACTTCCAATTTGATCTAAGGAAATTTTGAAACTGTAACTTTGGTAAAAGATAAGTCAGAAAATAAAAAAAATATAAAAGCCTAATATACTGAGTGAAAATAATAAACTTAATTATATAATAAAAACTTTTAATTTATATTTAAGCTCTCGAGATAAAATTAATTTTCGTAAATGCACTTTGTGTATAGAGATAATTTTATGGTGCGGTTTTCTATAAAAAAATATTTGGTTACGATTTTCAAGATCTGAGAATAATATTTAAATACACAAATAAATTATATATCACAGGAAATTCCAAAATGCCTTATTTCTTTATTAAGAATTGTATATAAAACACCAAAAGATCTCAGTACATACATTTCAAATATGAATATCTTAATTTTAGGTCTAAGGTTTTCTATAAAAAAATATTCTGTCATGATTTTTAAGATCTGGGAATATTCTTTGAATACTCAATTATGTATTACAAGAAATTCTAATATGCCTTATTTATCTATTCAACATCAAAAAACTTATATATATATCTTAAAATAAATAATACATTTTTTAAATATGATTGAAGCAAATTCCCTAAAATATGTACTATTGATTTTGATGATTTTTAAAGTACTGTTACATCAATATATTATTATGTTTTTAGTTATTTACATGTGTTTTAATTGAAAAAATAATTAACAATGCTGTAAAAAATATATATTTTAATCAACGAAAATAATCAAAAAATAAAAACTTTTTCCCTTTACTTTTATTTATTAAATTCCTCTAATATATTTATAAATATAAATATATTAAAGAAATTTTAAAATCATATAATTCACTTTATCAACAAATATTAAAATGTGTGAAACGTCAGAAAGATTAGTCATATTCCGACTAACCAACCAATCATCGTTTCGAACGTTTAGCGTTAATTTACCTTAACAATATAATGTATAATAGACGTTTGATTAGAAAACGACAATTAGTAGATAACACGTGTTAACAAATGGCTAAATTGCGATTCTCGAACTATACAATAAAAATAGTTTTTTATCGTTCCTTTGATGGTTATTGATTTTATAGTAGCTATTTATTTTATTCAAGAAGCAGTTATTGTCATACGATACAATTCTCATCTATTCACTATTTGCTTACCTTAATGTGTAAAAAATCCCAAAATTGAATGCGAGTCGATGTGCGTTCTCTTCGAATGACGAGACCTCGAATGGACCTCTGAACGTTTGCGTCGCTCTAATAAGCGTTCATCCCTGGACACCTCTCTTCTTGGTCGACAATGTAACTCTCAAATTGTCAAGTGAAAATTAGTTAACTAACTCGCGGTTATGCCTGAAAGCCCTCAAACTGTTTTTGCGATGTAATTATTTTCAAAATAAAGCAAGTTATATGTTTATCGAACGGCATTTTATACATGCATTTTCCGATTCAACGTTCGACTTCAAGGTGCTACCATAGTCAACTGAAAAAAACTATATTGTTGTGCATATGTCAATAGATAAGAAAACTCGTATATAGTAATAGAGGTGAAATATCAAGTAAATGCATTCGTTATAGTGCACTTAAATATTTTAAATAATACGATTGCTGTAATGATACGTAATACAATTGACAAACATACACTCAATTTTTAATTGAGATAATATTAATTATTGTACAAGCAAATAATATTTTTAATTTACAATTAAACACAGAGCATTTTGTTAAAGCGAACAGTAAAAAATTTGCAAATAAGTTAAAAAAAATATATTTTAAATTCATAATTACATACGCTTGCTTGTGCATCTACAAATGCACTTATTTTTAAACGGCACTACATTAAAACATGTTGCGTAATGGTCTAATAAGATCTATAGTACACAATAACAAAGAGTCAGATTCCACCCTGAATCATTAACATTCATCAGATAATCGAGGACTGGAAGGGATGTTGGACTTTTTCTATTTTCTCAATGGTAGATAAATATTATAGGCCAGCACAATGCCGTAGATCCTTTAGTGACATATCAAGAACTTCATCCAGAACCAAGGCTCTGGCAACACAATGTTTCTGAGCAAATATTACATGTGAGCATTAAAAATTTATTAAACATATCTACTCATAATATTTACCTGATGATTAATCGTGTTTTATTTGCTGCTCAGTGTTGCCATATAGTAAATTTATTTACTGCACGTAACATTTTTTATAATAAAGTTTTTTTATTGTTTGTGTTTGATCTCCAATTTTATCTGAAACTGCTGTAACACAATACATATGGTAGGCAACTAAATTTAAAAAATTGAATATAATTTAAAAATACTTTTATTTATTTCACAGGCGTTATTATCCTTTTGCCTGATATTCATATTTCGAGTAATTTAATTGTTTTTAAAATAAACATATCACTATATTTGGGGTTCTAAGTTTAAAACAAGTGATAATGTAATGTTGCATTCTCATAGAAATAGTCTCTTAATCCTCACATATCAATCTGTTTATCATTTTTAGAAAAAATAATTTCAATAATATAAAAAGTCATTTCTGATAAAATAAATAATTTAAAAAAAACACTAGCACGGGTGAATCTATTAATTTTTTCATTGAATTCCTTAAAGTGATAAAAAATTCGGCAATTTCTCGCTTTTGACATGTGGCAACACTGATTCGCGAAGTTTGTATGCGAGCATCGTGACGAAAATAAAAACCAACCTATAAAACCCAAATCTTATATTTCATTTTTTTTACTTTTCTCCAGAGACAGCAATATCTTTTTTTCACATATTTTGGCGACGGGATGATGACGGGTGGCAATTAGACACAGATTGAGCCGCTGCAGTAATGTTTTATTGAATTTTAATGGTTGTTTACACCCGGAAGAACAAGACTGTCACGCCAGTGCTACTCAAATGCCGCCATGTTTTGGCCATAACAAATCTAGGCTCTCACACATATTTTTTAATATGACCACCCTAAATCTCATAAGACGCTCAGAAAATGGTTGACGGCAAAATTGGGTTAATATGCTTTTCGGAATATCAAGCGATATTTGAAATATCATTTTCTAAAACAGTTTACCTTTTTCCATTGTATTCTAAGCCGGTACTAATTAAAGCAGCAAAAAGAGATTTTCTAACATTAACTAATTACATCTAAAATCCTATAAATATACAGTTTTATAAACATTTAGAATATTGTCATGTAATGTAGAGCATGAAAGAATTATTTATGGAAAACGCATTTTTACTTTCTCCCCCTTTATTTTTTCATTTTTTTATGATTTTAGCTAGAAAAGATGGAGGTTCTGTTTTCCCTGTTTTATTTTGCATATTCTTGAATATCTTGAAACATACACAAAATTATTTCATATGATAAATGAAATGTGGCTATTACTTGATCCAGAAATATAATATAAATGTTGATTATCAAATTGCAATCTATCAAGCTTTTCGTACGGTGTTTCCACAAGCTAACAATTTTCTTTTTTCATACTTTGATTACTTACGCTCTTTAACCTATGTAGCTTTGGCAATCGTAGCCAAGAATAGTAGAATAACAACTTTATTTAGAGACTGCATTTTCACGCTGTTAGCACAATAGTCAAAACTTAACTGATCATTTTTTTTAAACTTATTACTTTTTTTTAAGCTACACGTGTTTATCGGTTTTCATACACATACAAAAAAATAATATTTTGGTGCAGGTGTTTTTAGCTGTTAATCTATGTGATAATCAAATGTGTACAAGTATTAACGATTCTCAAATTGCGAATATTACACAGAACAGGGAATTAACTAAAACGGCCGTTCCGTACAAATATGCATATAAAAATTAAAGCCGTTTGGAGCGCCAATTTGACCCAGGCGTCGAAAGCTTGAACTATTACTCGACAGGACCGTACTCGTATCATCAAACACATACATTTTTTTAAGAAAAAATATTTTAAATATGGTTTTTGTCATTATTGTAATTATTTTAAAATCAAAATATACAAATGTAGCTTACATAATAAATAACATTGAATTCCGAATTATGGATTTTAATACCATATTGACAATTTGGTACAAACAAATACGGATAATATCTTCTTATGGGTGTATTAAACCTCCCTTATTTTTTAAGTCGATTAATGAAGAACTAAGAAAACTATTGTTTTTACAAAATAAAACATCACAGCAAGTTTTACATTACATATATTATTTTAACTATTGATTTTTAAGATTTTTGCGAAGCACTAAGTAGCTATGTTTTAGGTAGATTTTTATTTAAGTATAAAGTTTCAGTAAAACCAGTTTTCAACCACTTGCAAAATTAATTTAGAATGCATTCTAACGACCATTTTAAACAAATGAAAATAAATACCGACTCGTCTCGAAAGTAAGGTCTAACAACGAAAGAGAGATCTTGCGAATACACAATTGCGCTATTAATTGTTAATATTTACCGGATCATATCCTGAGATTTTTATCACTCGTAATCGCCTATAAGTACCGGAAAAACTACACTTTTGTGTTAAAATAATGCGCGATAGACGATGCGTTCTACCCTGCGCAAAATTTTTCTTCCCCTTTGTTAACGATCAGCAAAAGTGTGTCCAAGAAGCGATGCAATTGGCCTGTCAACATCCTCATCTTCTATTCGTTTGAGCTGTTTCAAACCAACAATATAATATACGTGACACTTAGTCGCAGAGAGGCAGTCGGGCCGGCAGAGAGAGAAAGAAAGAGACAAATGGAGAAAGACTCTTCAGTGCAATGAACACCGAAATATTTATTTTTATAACCGGGTGTGACACATATGAAAATCCTTGAAATGAGCATTGCCGCTTCAAAAAGAACAAGCGAGACAACGAATATTCTTACGCGCGTGTATTGCTTCTTTCTCGGATACATCTGTATACGTAGACAATGAATTCATAAAATTACACAGTACGATTTTTGACGTATCAGTTACACCAAACTGTCTTTGGATTCGGTACTCTCGCAATCTTTAATAGTGATTTTTCAAAAATTGAAAGAGAACTACCAATCTTCTTCTACAATCAGTGGCGTAGCTGTGTCGGGGCGAGGGGGGCGGGCCGCCCCGGGCGGCACTTGCTTGGGGGCTGCATATTTGCGATGGGATCGTCTAGTGTGGTACTTAACCCTAAATGCACTAAAATATATATCCACGAATAGCAAGAGCTTAATAATAACCAATTAATTATTTTAAGAAATGCTGATTTTATGACCATGCAAAAATGTATAGGAGGGGGGGGGCAATTTTAAGGATCGCCCCGGGCACCACATACCCTAGCTACGCCACTGTCTACAATGTAGAAGAAGATTGGTTGTTCATTTTCACTTTTTAATGATGTAGAATCTATATAATTAGAAAGTGATAGTATTATTGGAATGAAACCAAGGAAAACTGATTTTCAAGTATATTTTTTTAAATGTAAGTAATTGTATTTTAAAATATGTATATTTTCTGTAAATATATTTTCTATGCATGAAAATTTATATTTATTATATGTATGTAATTTGTATCAGTATATAACAAAACTATTTTATTATTTTTTGAAATGTTTTTAATTGCATTTTTTAAATAATATATCATATGTGTAAAATTTTTATCGATCTCTTCTAAACCATCCAAAGTATGCAGATACGCTGCAGTTTCCCGATAATAACCGTAATTGCAACGCAGGTAGAAACAAAAACAGCACACAGTCGTATTTTCGTGCGACGCATACGACTTTATTCTTGTGACTCGGCTCTAGCACGCGCGAATGTATGTGTGTAAAAATTGGGTAGTGAGACGTTCACTGCTCCAAGAGCTCAAAAGAGTCACGGCACGATATTCACAAGACACGACCGATTACAGACGACAATTATTCCGACTCCACCTAATACTCCTACTGAGATATATTTAGATATATGTAGATATATTTCCATATATTTTTGCTATTTTATACATATATTTTGAGACGCAATAACAAAGTATTATATTTAGGGTGGTACGTTAAGTAGGGTATTATACAACTTGAATATCAACCCTGAAACAAGTTATTGCCGTTTTATTATCATCTTGTAGAGTAAACTTGAGCTCAACGCCGATCTGAAACGTGAAATAATTGATAATTAATTTTCAGCGCATAATAATTAATTTGTTAATGTAAATATACTTTTATAAAATATTACCTTTGGAAAGCCAGAAATGGGCAGCACAAAATGGTATACCAAAATTTCGTCTTTGTCTATTGGACAAGAACCGTTAGTAAGTTGTTTGCAGCCATCCTCAAACAATGGAAAAGGTATTATTTGCCCGACAACTTTCAGCTCTACTTTTGGAGTAAGTTTTGTGCTATAATTAACTGTAAAATAAATATTTTTAAAATAGTAAGTTAGAGATAGAAATTATAAAAAATCTATGTATTTAACACGAAGTACAATGAAATTTTTGCCACGAAAATAAATAGTATTTCATAGATTGTTATTGTATGATGAAATATAGCATTGACTTTACGAATATGCCTTGTTAATGACAAATGGTTTAAAGAGTATATTTTTTTATTATTTAATCGTTATCTTTTTGTTTGCCTTACGTTAAAACCAGTGAGCCAATTTAGTAATATTTAAGTCGACATCGGATTACTAAAGCTACCCTTGTGCATCATGAGGTCGAAGTTCCAAAGTTACAAATCAGTTGCGTGGCCTGGTGGGCAAAAAATTAAGCATTTGCCGACCGACCAGTGACACAAAACATATCGCTCTTGATCGGTCAATATCGCAGTTTTTAATAATTTTCAAACTGTTTAAGAATCTAATGTCTCAAATGTAGTCGTAAAATATAATAAAACTATAAATACTAGCAAAAATTCTCCGTTTTTATTATGAAAACTGTTCTGAAATGCTGCAATTCAAATTTGTCACTCAACACACAAAAGTATATGCATGTATATCAAAAACCCTTTTAAGCGAATTGTAGTGGAAACACAACGCAAGGAAAACTCCATAAATATAAAAATAAAAATCTGTTGCCGTTTATTGAATAGTATAAATTATTCAGATAAATACTTACGAACATGAAAAGTTATATCCATTATGGCGCTAGTGCCTAAGGGCAGTTGACAAGGTGGTTTTAAACATCCTTCGATAGCAACGAATAATGGTTTTGCAATATTATCACCTGAAAACAGTAACATTAATATAAAAAAATTATTAAACATATCGATCATTTAGCTAAATGAAATTTAGCTGAGTAAATTGCAAATATTTGCAATTTACTCAGTATTTTAGTGTAAAATAATTATTGACAGATTTTCAACGATTATTTTTACAAATATATTTTTTTTATTTATTTTAATTTTACTAAAATATGTTTTAAAATTTATAGTCTAAAACATTTACATACTTTGCTATTGAAGCGATTAAGTTTTAATAAAATATCCAAAAACTAATTAACACATTTTGTAAATTGATTTTTTTCTTACATTCTTTAACTTCTGTAGCTTTGGCAATCGTAGCCAAGAATAGTAGAAGAACGATTTTATTTAGACACTGCATTTTGACGCTGTTGTTCTAACAGTCAATACTTTACTGGTTCATTTTATTTTTTACTTATCGTTTTTATATCATCTACACGTGTTTATCTGTTTTCATACACATACAAAAAATAAGATTTTTGTGCAGGTGTTTTTAGCTGCTTATCTATATGATATTCAAATGTGTAACAAATATTAACGATTCTTAAATTGCGTTTTCTAGGAATTACTTCGTTTATATATTTTAAGTACATTTTTATTTTAGTACAAAGGTTCAGTATAAATCAAATGCTTGTGTATTATATCTGTATTTTATAAAATATACTTTAATCGATTAGCATCTAAAACTAAGCGTTCCTTTCAAATTTATTACTAGTTTTTAAATCAACATGTATGTATTTATTTGCTCTATTCAATTTTTATTTTAATAATAAATGTACTGTGGAGGTTTTATACACCAGTACAAGTAATTTAGAGTTCATTCTAACAGCAATTTAAAACAAATAAAAATAATTACTAACTCGTCTGGAAAATAAGGCATAACAATTGAAAAGAGATATAGGGACCAAACAGTTACGTTAATAATTGTTATTGTATTAAGGACCACCTTGAAACGTTAATTACTTGTAAATGTCCATAAGTGCAATGCGTTCTACCACACGCAAAAAATATTATTGTTCTCTAATCATTTGTTAATGATCACCGAAAGTGGCCATCTGGAAGGTCGTTTTTAAGGCGTAAACACATTCTGAGAGTGTGTCCAAGAAGTGATGCAACTAGTCCGCCAACATCGTCTTATAATCTGTATCGAACCAGCAATATAAAATATGTGCCACTTTGAAAAAATGGGCAGATTGGCAGACGGCAGGCAGAGAGAGAGAGAGGTAGACGGAGAAAGGCGTTTCAGAGAATCAACTCCAATGAATCACAGCACGAAGCGCATCAACGGCAGACCTTCATCCGTTTTTTTTGCAGAAATATTTTTACCGCGCTTTATATATTTTATTTTAAAACATATTTTTTGGCATTTTTAAAAAGTATAAACAGTATTTTATAAAAAAATAAAATGTATTAATAATAAAAAAGACAATATTTTCGAAAGTCTGGTTAAAATTTGTAATTTTAGTGCTTCTACAATTACTCTCAAATGTTGATTCCAAAAGTGCCTTTGTTAAATTCCTGTCTTCTAAGGTGAATTATGTAAGATCCGGCACCCCGACAAAGCCGCGCAGGACAATCCCGCGCCGACTAAGCCGCGCCGTCATAGCCGCGCAAAGTCAAAACAAAATTCATTTTATAACATGGTTTTTATTTATTAATAATTACAAATACATATAGGAAAAGGGAGGCGTCTCGCTACCGCTCACGCCAACTTTCACTGTAGAACCAAACAACCTAACCTATTTTAATGATATTGTATTGGTTTATTTTCATTTCGGTATATTTTGTAACTGTCCAGCATCATCCAATCTATGACTAACTGTTCAAAAAGCGAATCACTAGTGATAGAGCTGTCCATAAAACAAAATAATTAGAATTAAAAAAATCATTTTCTTTCATTTTATTCAGTTTTATAATTTTGATTTGCGCGGCAATGTAGGCGCGGCTTTATCGTCGCGGCAATGTCGGGGTTGTATTGCGCGGGATTGTCTTGCGCGGCTATGTCGGGGCGGCTTAGTCGGCGCGGGATTGTCCGGCGCGGCTTTGTCGGGTCCCCGTAAGATCCCCATATATAATAGTTCTTCATTAAATTACTATGTACTACATTTTTTTCTTTCGTTATATTATTATTTTTCCTTCATATAATGTACATAGTATATGTACAATATGTAAATGTTTAGAGTGCGACAACGAAAAGTTAGAACTGTAATCTTCATCAGTTTTATTTTTTATTGGGTCACAATGTATACAAATATATTATACCAAAAGAAAGACAATTTATATATTTTTTTAAATACATTTTAACATTTTGTATATAAGCATTGCAAAATATTTGATGAAGTGGATAATGTAATTATAAATCGAGGGTTTTCATTTTTTAATAATAAACAACATCATTTCAGTTTTAGTGAATAAAAATAAAATTATAAATAATGGCAAAAAACTATGATTTTTTTACGTAATAATCAATGAAAAATATTTAGGCAGCTGTGATGATTAGAGCCTGAATTCCAAGAAACTAAATATTTATATACTATTATACAGACATTTATTTTACATATGTATTTAATGCAATAAAAATGATTTACAAATACTTATTATTTCTCAGATATAGGATTTTATGATCTAAATTAACGAATGTTTTTAAATAAATGTGTCAATTTTCAAGTTGAACCATTTGATAACGCTAAAAATGCATTTATTCTGAGACGCAGTAGCAAAATATTAAATTTGAGATGGTTGGTTAAGTAGGGTATTATACGACTTCAATATCAACTTTGAAACAAGTTATTGCTTTTTTCTTATCATCTTGTAATGTAAACTTGACTTCAACGCCGATCTGAAACGTGTAATAAATGATAATTAATTTTCAGCGCATAATACTAAATTTATTAATGCAGTTATACTTATATAAAATATTACCTTTGGAAAGTTAGAAATGGGCAGCTTAAAATGATAAACTAAAATTTCGTCTTTGACTATTGGACAATAACCGTTAGTAAGTTGTTTGCAGCCATCCTCAAACAATGGATAAGGTACTGATAAACCGTTAACTTTTGCTGTTACTTTTGGAGTAAGTTTTGAGCTATAGCTAGCTGTAAATTTAATATGAACATAGTTACATAGAAATAAAAATTATAAAATTGGTATATAAATAACATAAATTAAAATCAGATTATTGCCGTGAAAGTAAATAGTATTTCATAAGTTGTACCTGTATAATGAAATATAGCGTTGACTTTACGAACATGTCCTCTTAATGACAAATGTTTTAAAGAGTATATTTTTTATTTAATCGTTATCTCTTTGTTTGCCTTACGTTAAAACCAGTGAGCCAATTTCGTAATATTTAAGTCGACTTCGAATCATTAAAGCTACCCTTGTGCATCATGAGGTCGACGCTCCAAAGTTGGAAATCAGTTGCGTGGACTGGTGGGCAAAAAATTAAGCATTTGCCGACCGACCAGTAACACAAAACATATCGCTCTTGATCGGTCAATATCACTGTTTTTAATAATTTTCAAGCTGTTTAAGAATCTAATCTCTCAAATGTAGTCGTAAAATAAAATAAAACTATAAATACTAGCAAAAATTCTCCGATTTTATTATGAAAACTGTTCTGAAATGCAGCAAGTCAAACGTGTCACTCAACACAAAAAAGCATATGCATGTGTATCAAAAAACATTTTAAGCGAATTGTAGTGGAAACACAACGCAAGAAAAGCTTCATAAATATAAAAATAAAAATCTGTTGCCGTTTATTGAATAGTATAAATCAGGGTTTCCCAAACTTTTTCAGCGACGGAACACTTGGCAAATCCGAAAATTTTGACGGAACACTTAACTTATTTTTTAGGCTGGGTAATTCATAATAAAATAAAACATGTTATTAAAGAAATGTTATTAAATTTATTTAATAAACATAAAAATACAAATAAATAAAACTCCTAATGACTGATGATTTTGGGTTCTTAAATAACATTTTTTTTATATCAGGCACAATTTTGGTTAGTTGTATTTTCATATCTGCCGTGGCGTGGAGTCTATTTCTGTATTTTGTTTTTGTTGCAATATACTTAAAAAATCCCACTTCGCATAAATACGTCGTGGAAAACGGAAGTAGAAAAACCAGAGCTTGTTTTGACACCTTGGGGAACTCTTCAGTCAGACTCGCCCAGAAATCATTTAATGGCTGATATTTTTGTTTCAAATCAGAGTCATTAATTAAATTCTCATAATCCCTTAAGCCCACTGGTTTTACTGTCACGGAAAATGGATTCCGAACCCAGGAATCGTCCTTACTAGTTTTCGGAAAATATTCCGAAAGAGGTATTTTCAAGTAATATAGGTGTTCTAAAAATACTTGTGAAACTTTTTTATCTACTTGAAAATTCAATTAATTTAAACATTCATATCCAAGACAGGAAAACAATCAAAATTATTAGATTCAACCGATAAAATCTGAAATTGTAATTTTTTATCAAAAGATTCAATTTTATCTCTCATATTAAAAATTGTAATACTTTTTTCTTGTAATTATAAGTTAACATCATTTCACTTTGTAAAAATATCCACCAGATATGCAGATGTATCAACCAGGAAGGATTTGTTAAAAAAATTATAAAATGATGTTGCAAATTATTTTGTGCTTTCAAGAAGACTAATAATTCATTTCGAAGTTCATAAAGTCTTAATAGTACTTTTCCTCTGGATAGCCATCTCACTTTAAGAAGCACTAATATCGTGTGATTAATTATCAAAAAAAATATTGTTTAAATAGGATAAAATTTTAAAGTTAAAAAAAAACAACACCGACTTATGAAACTTTTCCCTCCAGATTTTATACACATCAATGTTGAATATTTAACACATATTTTCAAGCTTTTTTATCAGATTTATGAACAATTTTTATGTATTAGCAAGACTAACAATTTTTTTAATCTACTCTAAATTTTTGTGAAATATCTATTTAGGCTCCGCGGAACACCTATTTTGGATCCGCGGAACACCAGTGTTCCGCGGAACATAGTTTGGGAAACCATGGTATAAATTATTCAGATAAATACTTACGAACATGAAAAGTTATATCCATTATGGCGCTAGTGCCTAAGGGCAGTTGACAAGGTGGTTTTAAACATCCTTCGACAGCAACGAATAAAGGTTTTGCAATATTATCACCTGAAAACAGTAGCATTAATAAAAAAAGAATACATATCGATTCCTTTATTTTAAGTGTACTGGTTAAAGCTAAAAGAAATATCAATCGATTTAATCTGTTCATCATATTTATAGATTTGTTTTATCTGAGTATTGTAAACCGTTGTTATACATTGAATCTGTTAAATTTTAGCGAGAAATTATAATAAAAAATGATTTCGTTTATGTGTAATTTACTCATTATTTCAATTTAAAATAATTATTTACATATTTTTAACGATTATTTTGACAAATATAAGCACTTTTATTTATTTTAAATTTATATATGTATGTTTTACAATTTATTTTCTAAAAGAATTACATAGTTTGATATTGAAGTGATTACATTTTAATAAATTATCCAAAATCTGGTTAGCTAATTTTGTAGGTTGATCAAAAGCTTTTCTTACATTCTTTAACTTCTGTAGCTTTGGCAATCGTAGCCAAGAATAGCAGAAGAACAATTTTATTTAGACACTGCATTTTCACGTTGTTGTTCTTACAGTCAAGCCTTTACTAGTTAATTTTATTTTTCACTTATTGTTTTTTATATCAGCTACACGTGTTTATCTGTTTTCATACACATACATTTTTGTGCAGGTGTTTTAGCTGCTTATCTATATGATAATCAAATGTTTAACAAATATTAACGATTCTCAAATTTCGTATACTAGAAATTCAGTATTAGCGCTTGTATATAATATAAATATAATTTTATATGAAAATTTAATGTATTTTATAAGATATTTTTTATTCGATTAGTGTATAAAACTAAGCGTTTCTTTAAAATTTATTATTAGTTTTTAAATGAACATGCACATATTTATTTGCTCTAATCAATTTTTATTTTTCAATTGCAAGCTGCTGGTATGTGGTAGATAAAGACTATTGTCTGATAGCAATTCTATTTTTTTATGTGTCATTTTTATAAAAATAATCTATACTTAATGACTTTTATCAGTATAGATACGATTTATTCTACCATACAATTATTATCTTTCAAAAATTAGTAACCTTTAAAATGGATTAGTGTATTATAATAATTACGTTTAATTTCATTATATTAATTTATAAAAGTTTTTGTTATAAAATGTATTCTAACATGTAAATATTTTTCAAAAATTACTTTAATTAATTGTATTAAATGGATTTTCATTGAAAATTGCTCAAAAATATGGTGTTACGTGTTAATTTGTGTTTACACGTGAAAAGTTAATATTTAATACACAACCGAATTAAAAAAAAAATGAACGTGGAGATCGACAAGGCTATCTGACGTCATTGGATAGAGTTTGTATAGTTTTAGAGAGTTTTTATATATTCTCTGTTCTGTGTTGTTGACATTTGACGATGTGGTCGGTAAACGCGCTGTTAAGGCCGTCGGTTGGCAGCAGTGGATGCGGGGTAGGGTGCGCGGTGTGCACTGCCGATGGTCGAGATGGGCGCCGGCGTCGAGTTGCGCCTCGACCGCGTTTGTCGCGTGTGCCTGCAGGAGAAGAAGGACATGCGCCCGCTCTTCCAGCAGCTGGTGGCCGACATGCTCATGGCGTGCGCCGCGGTTCAGGTCTCCGCCCGCTTTGTTTACCTACCGTTTGACACCTATATTGAAAACACACCTCGCATATCGAACGTGATCAATTACAAAACAAAGTTACATTTATGGGGGCCAATATAGATTTGTTATGGCCAAAACTGGTCGGCGCAGAAATAGCGGTGTTGTGACGGCTCCCTCTCTTCCGGCAAGCTTGTAAGGGTTCGGACGCGTGCCGTCGCGCGTCCGCCCCATTTTTGTAATGTAATCACCGTCAATCTTCAATAAATATTACTGCAGCGGCTCAATCTGTGTCTCATTGCCACCCGCCATCATCACAGCTCCTAAACTGGTAACCTGCGACGTGATCCTGAGCACGTACATGGAGTCAGATTCAAAATGGCAGACACAGACGCCGCTGCAGTACAAAAGCCGAGCCGCTGCTGAGCTGTTTGCTGCCATCCCGCCGGTGCTTCCCTGGACCCGGACTCGAGCTGGCGGACCACCAAGACGATGGGCCTGCGCCCCCGACCATGTGCCGCCATCGTCAGCCACCGTCGCCACTGACAGACGCCGCCACCGACCACGTGACCCAGGAAGCACCCGGCGCCGCCACGCGCCTTCAGCGGGAAGCCACCGAAGTGCTGCCGTAGACCAGGCTCGAGTGGACCACGCGTGACCCGTCACGCACCCGTAGGGCTACGCCCCCGCGACTCCGAGCTCGAACCACATGTTCGGGGCCCGTCACGCGCGCGCCCTGTGTAGCTGCACCGACGCACCACAGGGCCCCGAAAGGTGCTCCCGGACATGCCCGTTCTTCTCGCGCCCCCTGGAGCCCTACGCGCCGCCCGGGTCTACGCGTGTTCCACTCGGCTTGGAGCGAAGCACGCCGCGCGTCACTGGAGGCCGCGCCGCCACACCATACGTCACGACTTTGCTACTTTTGCGCCGCCAGCATTTAATCAACAGCAGCGCCAAGGCCCCCATACCTCCCCCTGGTTATAGTTCGCAATTGTAAATTGCTAGGGCCGGAGCCGTATGGGGGCCAATATAGATTTGTTATGGCCAAAACTGGTCGGCGCAGAAATAGCGGTGTTGTGACGGCTCCCTCTCTTCCGGCAAGCTTGTAAGGGTTCGGACGCGTGCCGTCGCGCGTCCGCCCCATTCTAACCATGTAAACACCGTTAACCGTTAAATAAATATTACTGCAGCGGCTCAATCTGTGTCTCATTGCCACCCGCCATCATCACCACCCCTAAACATTGTTACATTGTTCAAAATAAAAATACAATTTATCTATTTAAATTCAATTATCACTTTAAACCATATTTTGAAAACACTATACACAACATATTGAAAATTCATACTAATTTATATTTGGAATAACAGCAACTTTTCAGCATTTCACTTTAATAAATTATTATACGTTCAATAAATCATTGCTCCATAATATAAATAAAACAATATAAATATTAATATAATCACATTTCTTGCAAATAAATTTTCCGATATTTTGTCTTTTAAGTGAACAATGAAATTTTAGTTTATGTGAACTTTTTTTCTTGTTGTTTCGAGTTATAATTGGGTTGGACAGTGTGCTGTTAACTTTTAACTGTCAAATTTTAACAGTCGTGGAAAATCATACCACTACACCGCTCTTTATTTTCATTTAATTTTAGTGTTCAGCTATTGTGAAGATTGCTTTTTGTTCTTGTTAATAATACACTTTTTTGTTGCACGTTATAATACGGTCGAGAAATGTATTGTTTTCGTTGCTTAAGAGAAATTTTGCAATTTTTTCAATGACACGCGTGTACTCCAGAAAGCAACTCAAGACACATGGCATGAGCAGTGGAAGAGGTTTCAGATGTAGGTCAGGTGCTAGAAGTGGGAGTAAATGTTTGTACATCGCCTCGCTACACGTGTGGAACCAAATATGTATGGTTTGGAGTATCAAAAATATGTTTTTCTCAACCACGTAAATCTAGGGATTCTATCTATTGTATATATCGAGTTATTTATATCAGTGGTCTTCAACCTGGTGGTCCGCAGACCGGCGCCGGTCCATGCAAACTTTCACGCGATTCGGGAAATTCCCTACTGATGCGACACAGCCTTGGTAGTTTTTTTAACTTCATGTTTGTGTGAAAAGACTGTTTCATCTATGTCAGCCATGTATTTTTCCCATTTTCGCCGGGCCGCAGATGTAAAAAGGTTGAAGAGCACTGATTTATATCATTCTTTACTATTAAATGTAACACATATTTAATTCATTGACTATAAATTGTCATTATTTTTTCTCTAACGAAATATTTTTTTTTGGTGTTTCACCATGACTTAAAAATATAATTTAGGTATTGAATGAAGTATATTCAAATCGAATTTTGGTCAATAGAAGAGCGCAAAAAACAATTATAACTTTTCAGAAGTCAAAAATCAACGTCAAAAGCAATAAAATTGTGCATTCGCAGTTCGCTCGATACCGAGCGTTCCCACTTTTGACTTCCGACAAGTGATAATTGTTTTTTGCAATAGGCTATCATCACCATTGTAGTGTGGTTGATCAAGCATTCCCACTACGACGGCACGATTTTAGTACTTTTAATATAGATTATTTAAAAAAATAATTCATGCAAGGCGGTTGCCTTCCTCGGCTTGCCCTAACGCCGGGCCTGTCGAGATCATTAGCAATCAAGTAGATGTAATGAAAATGCTTTTGATACAATTCTTAAGAAATGGATAGGTTTGGGTTTTCCCATAATTATTTTTAATTTTTTCAATCATACTTTTCATATCATTAAATATGTTAATCCGCAGGTTCATATCGATTAATTAGGCCAAAGAAGTCCACCCCTTTGGCACGCCCCTGGTGTAGAAACTAATTTCTTGTGCGAGTTCTATTTTGTTATCATGAGAGTATAAGTCATATCATCGTCAATATATTTAATGTGGACTACACAAGTTGTATAATTACATTGCCATATCAGGAATTCCTCAAAGTTCTAATCTCGGCTCATTAATGTTTTTTCTATTTGTTAATGCTATTAATCAATTTAAACAACAATCCTTGTTAGCTCATTGATGATGTCATAATGCTCCAATATGAAAACTTTCTGTGTGTCAGTGCATCAGTGGTTTAAAACATTTTTTTATGAATTTTAGTTAATTGTGTAAAATAGGCATGGATATGTGACTAGGCAGGCTTATGAATTTCATTTACTGCACTTTATAATTCAGTTAAGATTTTTATAATATGAAAACTTGAAACAAATTACATAAAAAAAATTACATTATATATACGAAAAAAAAAATTAAAAGCCTAACAAATAACATTAAAGAACAAAAAAAATTTAAAATTATAAGCTACAAAAAAAAGGTAAACCTTACAAATCACATAACAAAATAAAAAACTAACAAAAACATTTTACAAAAAAAATTATTTGCAATATTTTAAATATTCTGTTAACCACGTACTTACAAAATTTTCTTGCACAGACCCACCTTTTCCTATGCAGCGGTATAAAAATATGTAGCCTTTGTAAAACATTAAAAATATTCGTACAAATTTAATTTTTAACAAAAAAATTTCTTTGATAAATTTGATGATTTTTTAGATAAGAATTTACAAAATACAAATTTCCGGGTTAACTCGGGCATGACCGGGAAGGGGTTAACCGTTTTTGTGCCGCAGTGTGTATTATATATCTATCAAAGCTGCGTATTTTTAGATTTAAAAAAAATGGTCATAAACATCCGGAAAATACGTGTTGACCCTCTTCACATCCCTAAAACGCCTCAATGTCGTAATATTCTTGATATTTATTTTATTTGCTAACGAAATATTATGTATGAACGTAGTGAAATTTCATAAAAAGTCAGGAAATGTGTCAACTGTCCACTAAAAAAAAAGTTAAAGATATAACTGTGATTTTTCATGTTTATAGTCATTCTCTGCTTCATCTTTATTCACATTCAGAATTTAATTTAAAAAAGTAAAAAGGGATTAAAAGAGGAGAAAAGGATAAAAATAGATAAATGTTTTTGACAATCATTGAATAAAAATGAATTATTAAAAAACATGAAAAGTCTGGAAATGTTTCAGATATAATTATATTATAGTTTTTCTGCAGTTAATTTCATATACATATTCATACATTATTTATTACAATTTGCCGAAGTACAAATAGTGGCTACAGACTCGTTTATAATAATGTCCACCAAATTTAATCAATTTGATGGATCCGCCGGTAAATTTCTTGCAGAAAATTTAATTTTTGAAAAGACTCCTTCAATTTGATTCATCATTGGTAGAAAAGTTAGAGTATGCTTTGTGTGTTCAATAAGCTCACACACTTCCTAGGTATGGTGAATGCTTGCGCTGTCAAAAACTAACCATACTTTTTAGAGGATTTTTTCTGTTAAAATCTGCAATAATCTTTCAAAAAGTCGCAAAAACTATTTTAATTAACCGAGGAGTGCACAATTGTTTAATTTGAAATGAAAAAACTGTAAAATATAAGAGTTTTAAATCATTTTTGATATTATGCAGAACACGTTTTCCTAATATTTTACAGATCTTCATTCAGCCATGCGTCTACACCACCCATGCCATTATTTCACTCATCGTTTTCACTGTCCGTTATCATTATGAAGGGTTAAAATAAATTTAATAATTTTCCAAAAATAATAGTAAAACCTTTTCAATCGAGACTATGATTGAAATAATATAATAATTTATGCAACCACCAAATGTTCTTTATTACTGCTTAAAATAAATCACAAGGTCAAAAATGCATCTTGCTCACACGCTCGCGCGATTAAGTAGGATAGAAAGAGATAGCAAACAAACTTTAGTTCCATGAGTATGCACATAAAGTATCACAATAAAGTATGTAAATAAATAATGTATAATTTTTTTCATAAATAAATAAAAGTGGTAGCATTTCTCGCTAGGATTTTGAAAAACATTGTAGCAGTCAAAAGGGTTAAACATGCATATGCATTGTACTGAAGCAGCAGGTATATCATTTCCCCACAAGTCTTATCTTAGATTAAGCATTTCTATTGTCTATTTGTAAAGGTGTAACATTCTACAAGCGGCTTAACATTCCAAACATTTTTGCTGGCTTCTATTATTAGGAAAAGCGGAAAGTAATTATAATTTTTTTTTCACATACAAAAAAATGTATTAAAAAAAATATATTTACAAGTTTAATCAGTAAAATAATTTCCATTGTTTTCTATTACTTTTCTCCAACGATCAGGCAGATTTTTAATCCCTTTCTTATAGAACTCTGCAGGTTTTTCGTTAAAGAATGATTCTATATGATTTTCGATATTGTTAAATGAATTAAAATTTTTATTTTTAAGGGAATGCTGTAAAGATCTGAAAAGATGGTAGTCAGAGGGTGCGATATCGGGGGAATATGGGGGATGCTGTAAAACTTCAAAATCAAGCTCCCTGATTTTTTCCTGCGTGATCCGTGCCGCGTGTGGTCTGGCATTGTCGTGCTGCAAAATTCGCCTTTGATTGTTGACCAAAACTGAACGTTTTTTCAACAGCTCCGCTTTCATTCTGACTAATTGACCACAATATACTTCTGCGGTAATTGTTTGACCAGGTTTTAATAACTCGTAATGGATGACGCCGATCATGTCCCACCAAACACAAAGAAGGACCTTTTTTAAGGTCAATGAGGGTTTAGGGGTAGGTATGGGTACTTCGCTTTTAGAAAGCCATTGATTTTTTTTCTTTGGATTGTTGTATAGGACCCACTTCTCATCGCTTGTAACGATCCTTCTCAGAAATGATGCCGTTTCGTGCCTAGACAATAGCGACGAACATATGGTAATTCGCTGCTCAATGGCCGTTTGTGAAAGTTCGTACGGAACCCAAATTCCTTGCCTCTGTTTTTTTCCAATGCGCTTGAGATGGTCTTTAACGGTCGTCCAAGGGTAGCCAAGCTCCTCTGACAATTCTTTGATGGTTTTTCGGGGATCCGCTTCCACTGCTGATTTTAACACGTCATCGTCTAATTTTGTAGGTCTACCCGATTTAGGGGCGTTTTTCAACCCCCTATCACCACTTTTAAATTTTCTAAACCACCTGTGACCTTTTTGAAGATGCAATACGTCTCCATAAATTTCACAGATGATCTGAGTGGCTTCTTTTGCTTTCTTTCCTTGATCGAACAAAAATAGCATATAATAACGCAAATGGGTCTCCTCGATTTCTGGCCTTGACATTTTTTTCTATAGGGTAAAAAAAAACCTTCTGAGTATTAACAAAAGTAGACTAACAGAGCTACAAAATAAGATCAAATCTTACGTGCTAACTCGACGACAGCCGGCGGCAAACTAATTTCAAAATCGTCCCTTTAAAAATTATCATTACTTTCCGCTTTACCTAATATAATAACCGAGGTATTTACAATCATTTTATAAAAATAATCTTTGTAATATTTACAGATCTCCGACTCAGATGGTCTCCCAACTCAGCTCTGCCTACAATGCGTACATCAAGTATCTCGGTGCTACTCTTTCAAACAAAAGGTCGAACAATCCGACGCTCAATTGCGTACATACATAGAACAAAATTCCGATAAGGTAACAATTTGTTATCAACTCTTAAAACATACATCAACTTGAATATAAATGTATATATCAACGATGTTATAAATATTTTCAGGCTAAAACAACAGAGGTTGAAGTAGAAAAGCCACTAGAAAACCACGAAATTAAGTTTCAATACACCTTAGATAGTTGTAAGTGTTATATGTGCATATAATCTATATGTACTAATTCGATTTGAATTTTTGTTTATTGAAAATTATTTCAGCACAAACCCAAGATCAAAACGACAATGTATCAAGATCGACTGTAGTAGAAACATTTTTTATAACTTCAGAGCCAACGGGTGATCCCAATGTAACTGCTACTAGTAATACCACTACTACAACTACTGCACCGGTTAGTTTATTTTAGCTTTTCTAAAGTTGAGGGTCTATTTCTCTTCTTTTTCCCTGAGCGTTCTTCTCCAACACGTTTTTAATATGTTTTATTCAGTTTTGAATGTTTATTTCCAGCAAGAAGTGGAGATTTCAACACAAGATCCTCCCATCGAAGTTGACAAATCTGATACAAATAACACAGAATCTAAAGAAGATGGAACTAACGAAGACTTGGCAGTGGAAAACTATTTAGGTGAATAAATTGTATTACATAAAAAATTGCGATGAAAATTTATCTTAAGATTTAATACTTATTTTTATTATTTATTTATTAGAACTCGCTACCTTTCAAGCTACCGTGTCTGTGAATCCCGGTAGACACATTTGTAATTTATGTCATAGAGAATTCAAACACGCCCGATGGTTAAAAATGCACATGCGCATGCATTCAAACTGGATCAAGGTATGCTAAGCCATCACAGATCTTGGTTTTATTCAAGATTCGATCTAATCAAATTTTTTTAAATAGGAAAATTGCAAGAAACCTCCGATGTGTAACATTTGTCAACGAACGTTCAAAGGCCCCGGAATGTTGAAATTGCATATGAAAACTCACGAGGAACGACCTCAACGTCCGCCTACCTGTACTATATGCCAAAGTGTCTTCAAAACCAAAACTATTTTATACCGCCACCGACAGACGCATTTCGAAGTAAGCACATTTTTTTTTGTTTTGATGCAAATTTATTCAACCATTTCTGGAAAAACTGTTATTGTATAATTTTTGATACTGTCAGTATCGAATGAGAAAGAGCTCGATTGATTCAAAAACAGACGGTGGTAGAGTAGTTAATGGTAGAAGTTCACATAGTCAGCTCGAATGTCTTGAATATGTTTCGGAGTCGAGTGCTTATGTAAATGAATTCAGGTCTTTCATACATTTCCTTGGACGTATCAGAGAAAAGGCTTATTTAGACCAAAGGCCATATTGTTTAACCCCGCATATTAACACATTGAATACTGTGTGAACAAATTTGAGCGTTTTGTCATTTCAACTTCGTATAACAAAAACTCGCGTAACATATTTATTTAGTGCTTTATCAAAAGATGTTACTAATATTATATTAACACTTAACCGGCGGGTCGTTCTTTTCCCGCATGATCTGTAAAAATGGGTTGTTTAGCGAGAACTTTACGCAACACAGATATATAACAAAAATATATGATAACTTTTGAATTAAACGGAATTAAAAAACAAAAATTTATCAAATGTTCTGCATTGTATTGGTTCATATGTTAAAATTATTTTATCAATGGTTTTCAATCTGTGGGTTGCATAAAATAATAATTGATATCATAAAATTTGCTTTATTTTACTTTATTATATCTCTAGTTTAAAAATATATAATAGTTAATTATGTAAATAAAATGAACTATATGAATTATCATATGTAAATTATATTTCGGTCTTCCATGGGCTAAATTTGTTATGCCAAGCTTTGTCACAATACATCATGACACAGACTATTGTATCAAGCATCTGCTGCATCTCCACAGCAATCCTAGGCAGACCATTTTTTATTAATTCCAGATGATCGATGAATATGTATTTGGTCATAAAATGAGAAATTTTCTCTTTTTAAACCGTTACCTGATGTTTCTGAATTTAAAAAATATCAAAATAGATCTAAACTATTTAAAAAACATCTTAAAAAAATGTTCAAAGCTTTAAAAAAATTAATAGTTAATATTCCAAAAGTGAATAGGTGTCAATCCACAGGTTTCATACTGAATATCTAACATATTGTATCTGTTATAGGAAAAAACACACCGGTGCACGATATGCGACAGAAGTTTTATCAGTAATTACGCATTAAAAGCCCATTACGCCCGTCACAGAGGAGAGAAGCCTCACACTTGTGCCACTTGCGGCAAATCATTCTATAACACTACAGATCTGAAGGTAAGATACTCATCATTGTGTAATAAAGATATTTGATTTACAGTATAAACATTTATGTTTAAAGGTACATATTCGACTGCACACCGGAGAAAAACCATTAACTTGCGGAGAATGCGGTAAGACGTTCCGAAGACACTCAACTCTCTGTCAACACATCAAAAAGCATAAAGGAATCCGCGATCATGTGTGTCCTGTTTGTAACAAGGCATTCTTTGAGGTCTCTAAGCTGACGGCTCATATGAGAGTCCATACTGGTAGTTACGCTTTAAATAAATTATAATCGTTTCTTATTTAAAATTAAACGGCGTTTGACAGGAGAGAAACCGTTTGAATGCAGCTATTGCGTGCGTCGTTTCGCACAACAGTCTGCGTTAATATACCATCAAAGGACTCACACGGGGGAGAAGCCGTATCCTTGCAAATTGTGCGACGCTCGGTTCACAACGTCTTCTGCTCGGAAAAATCATTTAGCCGTTCACACCGGAATAAAAAAGTATTATTTGTCATTTAGTTAAATGATGTATGACTTTGTTGACGATTGATTGGTTGTAGGTATCCTTGTACGATATGCAATAAGGGATGCACAAATCGTTCCGAGCTTCGAATACATATGACGAAACACACTGGTGAGAAATTGTTTCCATGCAACGAATGCGATCAGCGCTTCTCGACGGCGTCATATTTGGCTGTTCATAAGAGGAATCATAGTGGAGAAAATAAAAAATTATTAGTTTGCTCTGTTTGTTCCAAAGGTATATTATTATTATCAATACATAGTTTATATTTAGTTAATTTTAAGTAGAAAAGTAAAGTTTTCGTGTTTCAAATTGTTGAAAATTTACAGTATATTTTTTTAATACTTTTCTAATACAGTATATTTTTTTAATACTTAATACGAGTCTAACGATTGTAATTTTGTTTGCACAAAAATAAGTAAAACCAGGAGTGTACTTCATTGCAATAATGATTTCATTGATTTGTTATTTAAAAATAAAAAAAAATTTGACAACACTCAAACATAATTAGACTTTTATGTTTAGTTGCGATCGACTATGATATATCGTACCTATTAAAATAATTTTAACTGAGTGAGCTCTGAATTATAATTTTTAAAAGTAAAAAAAGTTTAAAATTTTTTTTTAAATCACTAAAAACTTCCTATTTAATAAAAATGTTCTTGCTATTACAGAGTAATTCTGAAGATAAGATAGTAGAACTAAGAATTAACAAAGTCTAATTTTTTAATTTATTGTTTTTAAAAGTTTTTAGTAAAATTAATTGTGATAGATTATAATAAATGGTTTACATGAAATATATTTATAGTTGAGATTTTTGCTTTAATATAACAATTATGATTATTTTTAAAACAGAAACACTAAATATTTTTTTATGTAATACAATCAATTATAAAAATGAAAATAATTTTATTTTTAGTATTTTATCAACAAAAAAGTGTTGAAAATTTTCTGGCATTAAAAAAATTAGAAATTATTGAAATAAACATAAACTTTGTCTTGCTTTTTGTGCAGAAATTGTCATGCTATTTTAAATTAATTAAAGCTGAAGATCGTAAAAAGGAGATCTTTATGTACAAAAATATCTGCCACCTGTCTTTGAATTTACAATCTTTCGTGTCACTTTTGTCAGTTGCAATTCCTGATAGTACTTCTCTCCACGTGAACTTTCTCCTGGAATACTTAGCATGTATTAAAAATTAGATATGACAAATTTTATTGGATATTTTTAGCTTATTCAGACTCCGCATCGTACAAAAGACACATTCGAACTCATTCGGCTGCCGAAAACGAAGCCAGTCAAGCAAACTCGAACAGCATGAGAGACGTGAACATAAAAATAGAAAAGGCTCCGGTATCCGGCGCTAAAAACTACGCTTGCACGCTATGTTCGAAATCGTATACGCAAGGCCAAAACTTGAAGAAGCACATGATAACACATGGAGTACTGAACACGGTAATTTTCATTATTAAGTTATTTGAAAGTAAAATTTATGAAAAAAAATATTTTAGACAATGCTCCAGGTGTCCTGAGCATTGTCTAAGATTAATAATGCTTTAAATTGTACATTTTTATCATTACGAAATTGCTTAACTGCCGGCACGAAATGAAAAGTGAACCAATCTTTAAATATTAACCCTTTCTGCTCGTAAGGTGCGTGAGACGCACCAGTGCTTGGCTCTGTATTACTCGTAGGGTGCGTTAGTCGCACCATTTCAATTAATAAAATATAAAGTCGATTTTTGGGTATTTCCTGTGCATGTTTTGAATGGCGTTTGTTGCAGACAAGAGTTTCAAGAAGCATATCTTATCAAAAAAATATCATTTTTACTTGAATCAAGCTGGGGAGAGCTCATTTATCGCGATAAGTCGGGGTTTTTTGATGACTAAATTTAAATGCAGATGTGCCGTAGATTTCTCCCGAAGGCAATGGTTGGCGATCGTCCTTTGGTAGACACGCGTCAGTGACGTTTTTATTGCCTATTGGGTTTTCGACAGTCTTGGGTGTCCATAATTTGTGTCTAAGTAAGACTATAGTAATTAATAAATTTGTTTTAATTACTTATTTTTTAATTTTTTTAAATTTTATTGTGAAATTATTTAAAAAAAAATATCAGTGCTATCGCTGAATTTAGTGATTGTAATGATAATATGTTTTGTAATGATAGTGATGGGGAGGATTTCATGTTTGATTTTTCATCTTCCAATGATGATATTAAAGAAAGTAACGTCGAAATTAGGCCTGTTGCCTTGAATCGAAGATGGAATACAGGCAATTAAAACAATAGCGAGGAAGAAACGCTACCTCAAACAAATCGCATCACATCAGAAAATTGGAAAATAATAACTAGTAATGACAAAGTACCTTATAAATAGCAATATTTCCACCAAGTGATAAATGTACTGGGCCCCAAGTTCCCGCAAACTGTACAACCTATTGATTATTTTTAATTGTTTTACACTGATGAGTTGGTATACTAATAGAAATTGGGGATTTACGAAAAATTAATAAATAAAATTTTTCCATATTTGTTTCTTTATATAATAAATCAACATCCCACATATTATTAAACGTAGTGCCCTTTTTCGTGCATCACTTTGTTTATTTTTATATAAAAATACGCTATTTAAGCATTATTAGCTCGAATATATAAAATCACAAACAAATATGTACCATAAAGCTACTGAAAAGCTAAAGTTTTGTCTATTTTTAATTAAGAAATATATAAAATAATATGACATTAACTGCAACGTTTCATTTGACCTTTTATGGGACGTATTTTAGTTTTTAAAAATATACCTAACATCAGTTTATATAAACATAGATATACCTTGTGGGTTTTTTAATTGTTGTAAAACGGTACAATTTTGTACTTCTGCAAGCGATGTCAGCTTTCTTCGTTCGCAGGTCTAAAACTGAGCGGCATGTCTTTGTTATTTGTGTTAATTTATTTATTTATGGTTAAAACATTTTTTGGTCCCATAAATATTTTAAAATGGGTAGTCGCCTTATTGTGTTAATTTATTGTTATGGATTATCAACCAATGGTACTTTGAAGTACAAAAAAAATTAAAATGTAAATTAGAGAAATGCAAGTATTTGTTCTGATTTCTTCGTTTTTAGTATTAGTTTATTAATATTTATGCTTTACATATATAATTTTAATTTTTAAAAAGAATTTAACATTTTTCATTTTTCTCGAGCTGGCGACATACCTAGTACGAAAACGATTACGAGTGCAAAGGGTTAATACAATAAGCTAGGCTTTTTTATTTGATTTCCAAATGACTGGAAGCAATTCTTTTCCTTTCAATGCTCTGGGAATTTCTGCTTGATAAACATTGGCTTAAATTTTAAATCACCAGCTAAGTTTCCACTAAGAACAATGTCAATCGGTTTTAGAAGGTTTATGTCCAGGGGCAATTGATTCTTCCTTCGATTAAAATGTACGCTTAGGCATTTTTTTCTAAAATAAACCCATCTCATTTACATTGAATATTTGGCTAGGAGAATATTTTCCATCTATAATAATTTTTGACAATAAGGAAATAAATTCTTTTTCAGCATCTTTATCTACGTCACCCGATTTTCCAGTGAATTTAATATTATGTAAAGAATACCTTATTTTAAATTTGTTGAACCAACTATTACTTGCTTGAAACACCGTGTTAGAATCTTGAGTCTTCCAATCTTCATTCAAACTAAGTCTTATGATTACTATGCAATGTCTTTTGGAAACAATCTTTAAAGATATATTCCCACAATTTATAACATATTCCTTAATTTTATTATTGTTTTTCAAAATTAACATATGCATGGAAGCGAACAATTTTTGCATTATCGACAAAATGATTTTTCAAAAATGTGCGAAATAGTGAATTGTGCAAAATCAAGGACCACTTCTATTACTGTGGACTTATAATATGAAAGTATTGGGCAATGTATAATCAAACCGAATTTTTGTCAATAGGAGGGCGCAAAAACAATTATCACTTCTCAGAAGTCAAAAATTCACATCAAAAGCAATAAAATCGTGCCATTGCCATCGCAGTAGGAACGCTCTGTAACGAGCGTTCCCGCTGTGTCTTGTATAAACAATTAACTATATTAACTAAATAAATAAATAATAATCTACAAGACAATCTGATCGTTTTTAATGTTTTAATAAATTTCTAGATTCCGGTGGAAGGTGTTAGTTCACCGAATATCCAGCAACAGATAAGACAGTCTCAACAGTCTCAGACTCAACAAGTACAGACTCAACAAGTGCAGACTCAACAAGTACAGACTCAACAAGTACAGCAGCAACAGCAGCAGCAGCAACAATCGCAACAGATCGCTCAGCAACAGCAGCATCACCACCAGCATCAGATAGTACAGCAACCGCAGCAGCTACAAGTTCAGACTATACAGATACACCCACAGCATGTTTCCGCACATCACGGTCAACCGATACAGATACACGTACGTTTTATTGCCTTAAAGATGCATCATTATGAATAAATTATATTTATTTAACTGATCTGCTTAGACTGTTGGGGTTCATCAAGTGCAACAGCAGCAGGTGCATGTTTCTTCGTCAGGTTGTCAGCCGGTCCAAATACCAAATATTGTCCAGGTATACTCACACTTCAAAATTATTTGATTATTATACACAGTACCCGGTCTAATTGGAATATAAATATTATACTTTTATATCCCACAAAATATCTACAAGGGATGCTGGGATATGATTCCCTTGAGTCGCATTGACGAGTATACTTGGGAAGACTGGAAGAATTTCGTTTTTGTGTGCCACTTAATTACCAGCGCTTGGGTTCTAGAGTATTATTTGAAGTATTAGATAACTCCCCGTTAAGTACAGCTTTTTTCTTCTTTTTCTAAGCATTTTTCTGTGTAAGGTTTACTTAGGTTTTTTATGGTGCAAGAACTTAAAACTGTTATGCCCTGAATATGTATTTAAATAATTAAAAGAGACTTCCTCCACGCGCCTCTATTGATTAGGTCTACTTTTTTATAGCAATCACGTTATTGCTTTTCATCTATCTATTATTTCGAACACTGTCAATAAAAGGGTTCGAAATTCTTGTACGCTTTCCGTTATTTTTACATTTAAAAGTTTTCCAATGGCCGATTTATTTTGGGAGCCTTGTCAGTTAATGTTATGTTTTTCAAAGATATATATAATATTAAGGTCTTCAATATTGATTTTTTTTGAGATCTTTCAACATTTTTTTTATATAAGAATATTTAAACATGCATATTTTCTTATATAGTGTTTTATTGTTTGTTCAGGTTCCTCCAGACACATCATGTTTGGGTCAACAGATCACCATGAGTCAAATTCACGATCAGACGGAGAGGTTACAATTTCAAAACTATCCCCTCCAAGCGGTCACAAACGTGTTGAGCGTTCCTCAAGGGCAGCCCGCGTATTACATCGTCGTCAACAACTCGAGTATAAAGAAAGATCCGCTCAGCACGGAGGGCGAAATGTAAACTAGTGCTTTATTACAAATTAATTCTAAAACTCATCTCGTATCCGACATAGATCTGATTAGAGTATTAGTCGTAAATATACAACGGAAATAAATTCACGCAAAGTCAATTTGGCAAATCATATAAATTATAATGTATGTGCAAGTTTATTGTTATTAAATATTTAAGTAGCTATGAGTTTTCGGTTATTTTGTGTCTACGCATGTACATAATATATGTAATTTTTATATATTTTAATAGCAAAAGTATTCCTTTTTCGACTATATGTGTATATTTGAATTAATATTAAATAATTTATTTAATACTAATGGTTAAATAGTAAGACTTTTCATAATAAAGCAATAATGTTCTAAATATACATATAAATGCACAATCAACTGTTTTCCATTGCTAACATATACTTCAAATGAATATTCTAAAATGACTGATGCTATATTTTACATTATTATATTATATTAACAATATATACACTACATAGCTGTGATAGATATATCGGTGATATTTAAAGCTCCTTCGATTGATTTTTACAAATGTTTAAATAAAAATGCACATTTTTGTTGCTTAGACTATCGTATTGTGTATTACTACATATATATATTTCATTTTGTATATTTGAATATTGTTTATAATAGATATACTTATATTTATCATTTGTAAAGAGCAGATTTTTTGCCTTAAATCAATGATGTCCCAAATCTCTTTTGTCTTTATTAGATGTTATATAACAATCTGGTTAATTATTCGTCCATAAAACTGAAAGACCATATAAACATGTTGTAACGTTGTAAGTAACAAATGTCAGAATTCATAATAAAAAATAGTTGAATTGAAATAATACTCTTTTTGTTACTGTGTTTTTTTTTCATAAGATTTCATAAATGCCCTGATTCTGCATTTATACAAATAGCGAATATATTGCTGCTTGTTATCGGTTTATTGTACAAAATGTGTATTGGCAATATTAAATGAAGAAGAACTGTAGAACCTTGCAGTTATGAAAATTAAATGGCTCTGATCTTGATCGAATAGTGATCAAGCTCGAGAGTGATTGGTGGTAAGTAAATTCGTCATGGTCATCAAATGCTGGATGATGTCACATCCAGGCCTGCCGAGAGGCGGGGGGGGGGGAGAGGACAAATTCCTGGGGCCCTACTCTCGAAAAAATCATAGCAAGAATATAGTTACAAAAAAAATAAAAATCGACCTCAAATAATGAATCTAAGCTAAAGTACAGCTGTTTGAGATGTATGTACTGATGTATTTCAGATATAAGTTTCTTCAGTCCTTTTTATTTATACAATAAATAAAAGGTGCGGAACATTGCCTTCAATTGCACCCACTTTATAGGTAGTACTTTCACAATAAACATTATTATTCAAAGGGACAGATGGTAGTTTTTGACGCGGTTCCGATTGTGTTAAAACTTTATTGTAAATTATTATTGACATTATTGCTTTTGAACGTTTAAAAATATTATGCCTGCACTACACTCTCTGGAAGTCCGGACGGCGGCCGTGAATGACGTCTGGAATCAATTTACGCAAAATCTTAGTCGGCTTTTGCAAAATGCCATAAGGCATAAAAATGATACTTCAGAATACGAACACCACATCTGTGACTATCCTAGAATTTGTCGCCATCGATTCTAAATAAGAATTCGTTATGGTGTGACATTTATATAAACCGATCTAGGAAAATACATAAGGATATTCGAAACGATTTTTTTTAACAAAATCAAGTACCACTAATATTTTTTAATTATTTAATTTTATATGAAAAAAAATATAATAACGATATCTGTTAGAAGAATATACTATCAAAAATATAATTAATCCCTTTTGGTGCCCTAAAATATTCAATGACGTCAGTAAGAGTCTGTTGAAATCCCCGATAAGCTTGTGGTATTATAACTTGACTACGTGACCACAATGCAGCGCTCAACATGCGTGTTTACCATAGGATGCCTACGCGCATACTGAAATTGAACCAAGTTACTCGTTCTATCTCAGTTTGTGAAACACCATATCATTATCTCTCTCACTTTCGTCACTTAGCACGCGAGAGAGCGAAAGCGCTCTTAAGAGCAGCTCCGACTTCGGTCCCTTTGACTCGGAAATAACGCCAACAATGTTTATTACCCCCACTTTACCTCCCGTTCTCGGTAACCTCGGACAACTTCCAAGAGATTTTAGAGCGGGCAGAACCGAAGTAACCCACTATATTCTCCGTCCTTGGCCAACCTTGGCAAACTTCCAGAGAGTGTAGTGCAGGCATTAGTCATGAGAGAAAATATTCAAGAATTTAAATAAGTAACAGTAAATTTAGGTATTCGATCTGAATTTTCAGATCGAATACCTAAGGAAGAACTACTATTTATTACATATATTTTTTATTTATCAAAATATAAATGATTACCCCAGTTGTTTTATTGTGTGTCAACATAAAAAACCAGCTGTGCTGTACCTTTTTTCATCTATGTTTTTATTAATTAATTAGCTGAATAGTTCAACAAGTTCCTTAACCATGATATGTTTTTATGCAGTAATGATTTAAACAGTAATATATTATCACAGTTTGAGAAATTTGTTTACTCTAATGTGTACTATTTCAATAATGAATCAGTAAGTAAATATAAGAACTTAACACACAAATATTGATATTATATTTCGCTTTTGATAAAAAAAGAAGCATTATTGTTCCGAGTGTATATTCTGAACATTTTTTTTGTGTATGTATCAAAGATTGACATAATCAGATTTTAATATTAAATTACAGTTTCAATGAAACAAAGTGACATAACAACGCAAAATGATAACTCATATCTATCATAAAAAATGAGACTATTATTGATTAGCTCAAAATAAGCATCAAAGTATGAATATGTTGAGTTTGTCATTTAGCTGCCATGGCAACTTGACCAACACAAACATGATGAACTAGATTTTTATTCTGCAGCACAGTCCTTGTCACGTTTTAACGGTGACCAGTAGTGGAGTGAAAAATACATGTACTTATTTACACTTTACATAATATTTCATAAGTTTGCAATATACTTATTAATAAATTATTCTCTGTGAAAGATGGCACTATGAAGAAACGACAAAATGATACCGATGCTCAGCTTCCGTTTTATATATCATCACATAAATATAAAACAAGCTCTGAAATAATTACTGAAGCTAGAGCTGGAATATGTCAAGGTTATATTTATACATAATTTTTATTAAACATTCTTCTACCTCATCTGATTTTTTGCCAAATGGACTTGATTTGGTTGTGTATCCCTCATTTATGACAATATATCACACACCTAAAATAATTTATTGAATAAAAAATCAACAAAAGAAGATAATTTTTCTATATACTCTTCATAGACGTCGTTACAATTTTTTTACAGTATGGGGCCAAGTATTGTTATTAAGCAATATAATATATATACTTACAAGTCCATGTCTCTGATTCAATTTCAGGTTTTAGATGATTCTCGAGATTAGATATATTGTTCTGGTAAGTGTTTTTTCTAGGCATGTGCCCCAAAATTACCCGAAAGAGAGTCAGCATAATCTTTCTTGGAGATGATTGTTTATGGAATTTATAGTACCATTCCTTGCTCGCTCTCATAGTTACCAGTTGATACTGATGCACCTAGGTTTCATTTCTAGTATCCACATTGAAGACACTTTGTGGAACGGCAAGCACTAATACTAATGGTACTTTCTAGATTATTGTACAGTTGCCGGAGTGACAGACATGCATCACCATACTGAACCTTTATTCATCGATGAATTTCATTGGGTTTCAACTCTATAAAGCTCAAAAAACGAATAACAGAGTGCTGCTCCTCATTGGCGCAAGTTGCAAGTGCGACAGCGATTGAAACATACTGTTGAACCTTTGTGTTTTTACTTTCTACTTGATTCGCACTCTACAAACTATATGCAAAACAGCTGCCAATTTACAAGACAACAGAGCAGTGTTTTGAATTTTTATAGCTTTCAGATATTCACTTTCTGTTCTGAGGTTAAAACTCGGCTAACAACCAAGGAACAGAGTGAGAATGCAGAGATGCTTTGTCTATTTCATTTGCGCACATTACAAAAGCAATTTCTACGCCTACAGTTATGAGTATCGTGTCTAATCCGTTTTATGAAGTTGATTCTCTATGCTGTCTAAGATGTAGTGAATTCTTCTCAACGGCATTGATTCGTCACTGTTTCAAATCCATAAAGGAATATAGAGAAAATTCATAGTCTAGAATTCAGTTTCATCTTAAGTATTATTATATTCTATTCCAGCTTATTCATTTTCCTTTAACAAAACTTCTTTACTCTAGTTAAAATTGTGGCTCAAGTATCATTTGAGCTTTTTATTACGTATGAAGTATGACTATGCTTCTATTGTGTAATTATTATTATTTTTTATATTATACATAGGTAGTGTTGTATTTATTTTATAATTATTTTTTATTGAATTGTAGGAAACATGAACGATAGCTTAAATGTTATTGGCGGTTCAGGAGTGCCTCGTGCATTGGGGACTCAACGACCTTTCACTCCTCGTGAAAGACAACGGACGCTATTTGGAAAATTAGGAAGATCCAGTAGACCACCAAGCGCTGTAAAGTAAGTATTCAATAAATAAAATATATTATACTCAATAATAATCGAATCAATCAGTTTGAAGTATCTACAACATCAGAGCAACGAGTCTATAAGGAATTCGGTGATTGGCAGCAAGAAACCGCAAGGAAGTTCAAGTTTTGATGATCGTACTTTGGACAACATTGATGAAAAACCAGAGTTATCATCTGGTCGAAAGAAGAAAGAGGATTTATATTTAAAGGTCAAGAGTTTGAATGTAGAATTGGATCAAGATGTGGAGAATCAGTTCAATTCCGGATCGAAATTAAAGTTGCCGTCGTTGAATGGTCTTCCTAAGCCTCTGCATCACAGAAAGAACGGAAATCAACGTTCGTCAATCTTCCTTCAAAGCTGTAAGTTCAAGTTCAATATAAGAAACACTAAAAAATTTTAAAATGTGGTTTTAAAGTTTTTTAGTAAAATTATGATTTCTTGTTGTAGCAAATATTTAAAAAATATATTACATACATTAACATTATTTTCATTAACCAGTATCTGAAGATAAAGAAGATCAGCATGCTCCTCATAATTTATTCTACACTTCAGTTATATCAAAGTCCTCAGAGTTGACATCCAGAGACGACGAAGATGTAATCTCAGGCCAAAACAATACAATCTCTTTGGATGTTTTCAATAAAAGGAGACTATTTGGTGATTTTCAATCAAAAAGCGAAGATCCGAACGAATTGTTCTATCGCTCTGAAGACGATTTATCAAAGAACGATGATCAAGATTGTATGAAATAATAATATGAATTTTGTTACATCAATTTGTATAAAACTGTTTTTATTATCATTAAAAATTGTCAATAATAAAATTTCAGATGTGACAAATACAAATACTCTATCGGTTGCTGTACAAATTCCTCCACCGAAAGCCGTTAAACCTGATCGTCTGAACCGGGATTCTTTGCAATTCAAGAAGACTATCAAATCTCCGTCTATTTGTAACTTGTTAGACAATTTATCAAATAAAGATTCTCAGTTGTTAACCGAAGAGGATATCATAGAAATGATGTCCATACTTTATAACGAACTGGAAAAAGAAATACCATGGCAGAATATCAACGGAGACGAAAAAGCTACAATACTGAAAGTTCTTTATAAATATGTGGAAAATTCCAACGAACGACTGCTGATAGCAATGGCTCGTATAATTCTTGCTGTGAGGAATATTTTTTATATTTTCAGAACAAATATATTAGTTCAGGTGTTTATAAATAAATTTAATATTTCAGTTACGAGTCACAGGAAGCAATCTCTCTGGCGTGTGCAAATTAATATTTAAAGTATCTCGTAACGCTAAGAATGATCACTTATTCTTAAATGATAACTTATTAGGTATGTATTTTGATTTAGATTTAGTCAAGAAGGAAAGTTTTTGAAAATATAGTTTTAAAATGGTTTGATAATTACTTAAAAAAGAGAAAGCAAAAAATTTAAATAAATTATACTTATTCCAAAGAGAAAATAACATTTCACGGTATACCACAGGGGTCCACATTAGGACCACTGTTGTTTATAATATATATTATTGATATAATTAATAATATAGAAAAATGTAAAATACATCTTACATTTAAAATTGGTTAAAAATAATGTATTTTAAACTACATTTATGTTTATTTATTACAAAGATATATTAGATAATAATATAAAAATGGTTATATATAACTATTACAGAAATTGTTAATAATATAAAATATTTAGGAGTACTTGTAGATAAAAAAAATAATTTTAAGGAAAATTATTAATTTTCAGAACTATTTATAATCGGACTGGGGAGAGCAGAACCATTGAACGACGCTGAATGTCTGATTTACGGATACGGAGCGCTCAAATTTTTAGGAATGAATTCTATCATATTGGAAAAGATGCGACCACTCGGTATTCTACAGTTAATGACACTTCATTTAAAGATGTTTAACGAAGCTGTAATACATATAATTATGGTAATATCATACAAGAGCTGCAGTTGGAGGCTCTCAGTATTATTTGTTTATAGAGATCGGAAAACCTACGAGCAGTCGGTGAACAAGGATGCCACTGTCTTTATCAATTAACCGGAGCCCTTCGTAACATGGCCGGTGGTGATGCAATTTGGAACGGTATTCCGATTGATCACTCTTCGGGCGAATCTTCACCATGTAACGCTCTGTTGGATTTTGTTACTGAGGGAACGTTAACAGAGCTCTGCAAGACTATTAGTCTATTCATTGATGACTTAGACGTGGAGACTAATGCGTCAAGAACTTTGAGGTACATAATAATTATTATTACAATCTTAGGGAAATTTTTACATTACGTATTTGTTTCAGTGTTTTATCTGCTGATTATGAATGCTGTGCTAATTTGTGCGAGCAAAATGGAATATTGCAATCGATTGTGAAGTTGTTACAAACTTATGCGGAAAAACCACCTTTAATTGTTCGTCTCAATTACATATTGGGTAATATGGTGGCTTGCAACAACGAAATAAGATTGGACGTTAGTATTATTTATACAATAATCATTTAGATCTGTGTGTAACGCTTGTAGTTAGTTGCTAATGAAATTATAATTTATTTTATTATGCTAGATTTATATCTCATCTTCTGAATTATTAATGAACTATTTCAAATGCTGAAATATTTTGTAAATTCCTGATGTATAGTATTAAACTAAAGATTACTATGTGTTCCAATATTAATACTTTTGCTTTATATAAAACCAACCTACCCAAAAGTACAGGAGTCACTGATATTGATATATATTTAAAACAAGATTGCTGCTAATTTGTTGATCGTTTTTAGTTGTATAATGAACCAGGAGCAATAAATGCTTTGATGAAAGTGTTGGATACTTATCTAAAGCAAAGCTGGCCTTGTAGAAAAATGGAGAGTGCGGAGAATATTATTATAGGGAGTGATTTAGACGGATCGAATGGCTCCGACGAAGATGTGATGGTTAAAGTGAGTGAAGCGGTATTCGAGAGTCAATATCAATTATGTTTGATATAAAATTAATGTAATTTTAGACGATAAGAGTCATCGCAAACATGTGCATGAATCCTACAGTAGGTACCAGAGTGATTGAAGGCGATGGTTACGGTGAACGCATTCTTTCGTGGATTTTGTCAAGCTTGAGACAGTATGCTCCTACGGACAGCGTGGAATTAACAGTGAGCACTTTGGCCGCGTTGAATAACATTTCTTACTATCATATTGGAGAGCAAGTCACAACGACAGCATTCAGCGGATTACAAATTCATTTCTGTGAAGGTGAGTTGAATCGATTATACATAAACACAATGAGACACGATAAAAGAGTGCTATGTCTTATATTTTTAGCGTTGTGTCGACTTTTATCACGCAATGTAAGCCCTTGGGTTACGGAAGCTATTCGAGTTTTGGGGAATATGTCACGCAATAAATTAACGAGAGATTATATCGTCGAAACTGGCGCTCTGACGAATATTGTTAAATTGACTGAAAGCGGTTCGTTTGCTTCGTAAATATTTATGAACAACGGATTTGTTTATGTATAATTTCATTTTCAGATGATGTTGAAGCTTCTTTGGCTGCGGCAGGTGTTTTGGTAAATATGGCGGCCGATGAGAATGCTCGACAGCTGTGGATGAACGCGGGAGGTATAAAAGAAGCCACTAATGCTTTGCAAAACGCAGCAGAAAATCACCATTGGCAAGTGGCACATTTGCTGTGTCAAGCTCTTTGGAACGCCACACCTTTACCAAATTCAGATGTATCTGTTTTAACCCCATTATTACTGGATATATTAGGTAATTGTAGATTATAATAGTTAAATTCAGCGGTATCACAGCTTTATTTTTCAAAATTTTCTAATTGTATTTTTCTTATTAGCACTTTCTTTATGAGAAAAAAAAATTGTAGACCTTCCTTGAACATCCTTTGTAGAGTTGTGTGTACTATTTTAACTTTGTTAAGAGACAATGAAATATTTTCCTAAATCAAACCAATAATAAGAAAGTGGTAGTAATTCTAATTGCAGATCTACTAAAATTTCATTTGATACATGGACTGTTTATTGTTTTGTGTTCTCATACTGCAGTAAATGTTTAGCGTATACCTTTTGCCAACTCTTACTTAAAGTTTAACGTAGTGATCCACATAGTAATTGTTACATATGAGGCCACTAGAAGCAAAATGAGCAATCTCTATATTTCGTAATTTTATAGTACGGCGCATTTCCTGATTTGAGTATTTTTTCAACTAATACACAATTAATTATTTTTTGTGTTATTATTCTGACTAATATTTAGTGATCCACAAAGTATCGTGTAGAATCCATGAGCAGTTATTTTTCAAAATTATAGTTTAAAGGTTGGAGACTGCTCTTTTTGATACAAACCTATAAGGATATTGCCCGTTTTGTTACAAGATTTCCATTGAAGGTCATTCGCGCAGTTCACCTAAATCAGGGGTCGTAAAATTCGGGTAAATAAAAACTTAAGCAAAAAAGAAAAACTTATTCGCATACATGAGACCACATCAGCCTTTAAAAAACTATTTTATATCAATCAGTAATAGTTGTTTTATTTAATAAGATTTAAATTGAAGAAAGATCATTTACGTTTCATTTTGTTACGTTTATATTTTAAATTTTTACTTTTAGATGAACAACAAGTCTTTGGAAATATCGACGCAATCAATACATCATTTTTAGATGTTCATTCGACCAATGGAAAGTCATTAATGAACGATTATACTATGACACATCTAGCATGGGAGGAATTTGCAGCAGTTGCAGTCAATCTTCTCGATAAGATTGATCCGGAAATTGATTATTCATATGACGACGAAAATATCGAGAGTATGTTTTTGACGAAATCGCCAGTAAATGCCGATCTTATACCGATTTAATACGTAGAACACAAAAATGTATTAGAAAATTATAGAAAGTAAATAAAATTATTTAATAAAACATGTTTTTTTAGTTAAACTCAAATTTATTAATTGTATTTTGCAATATTAGAGTGCCATTTTTGCTTTTCTTGTACTCAAAAGTCTTTTGCTTCCTTTTACTCTTCCAATGTTTCAATTCTTCTTTACTACTTACATACTCGGGTGAGAGTACTGCCATCTTTACTCGATCTTTTTCCCTGATCTGATCCTCATCAATATTCCGTTTCTTTATCTTCTTCCTAGGCTTTTGTATATAGTTTTCCTCTATAAGTTCATGATCAATATAATTTTCTGAATCAGCAAATAGTTTTATACCGCCCTCTATTTCAGAAACTTCTAGACGCTGTTTTTGCTCGATAAATTCTATCTGGCTGTTTATTATTTTGGAAACTTTATCACCGACTCTCTTTTGCATATCCGCACTAACGCGTATATCCGTATGCTTTTCTTCATTTTCTAAATAACGGTTGGATTTTTTTGGTTTTTCAACTTCTTTAACTAAAACATAAAAAGTATATAATAAAGCTATCTATATAATAATAAATAAAGTATATTATAATTATTTACCGCTATTTTTATTATATAAATTATTGCTAAATAAGGTAGTATCAATAGCTTCCTTTATTAGAACGTCACATTCATCTTCTGATGAATCGTTAGCCATACTATCAATATTTTGATTAACTTAACTTAACCTCATCGAGCTCCGCCTGTCAATTATAATGTTGCCATATCTAAAGTATAATTTAAAAATTAATCACTACATAATAATTTTATTTGCTTATTATTAAATTTTAGTCCCAAAAGATTTTCTCCAAAATCAGTAACACTTAAAAAAATCTGGTTTGAAAACCATAGTATGAAATTTACCCCATTTATTAAGATCATCGTAACCTAGCAGGTTACCCCAATGCGCCACGATGGTTGAAAATAGTAATTGTATTATTTTAATACACAAAAAATATATAATTAAAATAATACATATGAAGAAGTTATTAAATGATAAGAACCGGACCAGCTCCTCGTGCTGATATTAAACAGGTCAATGTACAATGTGATCAAATTAAGGAGACGAATGGCGAGTCATAGACGAGTCGACAAGTGCAGAAGTCCTAGCCCTAACGGTCATCAAAAGATGACGCGATTGTAATTCTCGAAGACGTTCTGGAACCCAAAACATGAATTTCTCGAGAATAGCTAGATTTTCGACAGCACGTTTTAGAAGTTTGAAGAAATGCTCAGCGATATACAACTTTCTGCGAGAACTCAGCGAATCGTATTCTAACGCACCTAAAAGAAAGGCGCTGGGATATAAGAACGGATAATAATCAAATATCCTGTGGCGGTGTTCTGACAGTTCCCAGTGCTGCCACACCACCGCTCAACTTATGAAACAGATGGTTTTTAACAACTGGAACTGAGGACGCGAATAACTGTCGGATCGCAAAGTGAAAGGCGTTCCTTATAACAAAGCTGAACATCTTGGAAGATTTATCACAGACGTCGTGTATGTGCAAAGAGAACCTCGACTTGCTCTCAAAAGTGATTCCAAGATCTTTAGTGAAAGTTTCTCTAGTCAAAATGTTCCCACCGAGATTTTAGGAATAAACTGACGTGCGAAAAAGATCGGGCAAGAATGGCATTTTCCAACATTAAAGGGCAGACGGTTAACGGAAGCCCATCTCCATAGTCTAAATCACTCTGTAGAACAAGGAATCCGCAATAGATCGAATGCATTTCTATAATTTTAAATTATCTACATACAGAAGAAAACTTGAAGTTGTAACTGCCTTATTTATGGCATTAATAAATAACATAAAGAGCATAGAGAGCCCAGGTTGGACCCTTGAGGAACCCCCGAGTGGTGAAATATTCTTTCGACAATTGGCTGCCATAGGTTACAAACTGTCAGCAATCGCTCAAATAACTCGAGAATAACCGAGTAAAATCATTCGAGCAACCGAGTTTCAACAATTTTTTAATAATAATCCACGTCAAACCTTACCGAAGGTTTTCTTTAAATCTGTATATACGACGTCTACCTGAATTCTCACATTGAAAGATTTTGTCACCGTTTTAGTGAAAGACAGAAGGTTAGTAACAGTGGAACGGGTGGCAATAAGACACAGATTGAGCCGCTGCAGTAGTATTTTATTGAAAGCTTACAATTTAGTTACATGTTTAACGATATGAGTGATCGGCGGACGTTTTCTTCGTTTCTTACTTATTGAATTTTTCAATTTTTTAAAAATAAAATATGCGTAGCCTTATTTTGCCGTATAGTGTAGAAATTTAGGATTTTTTTAATGTATTGCAATTTTACTTGAAACGATTTGAAACTGCAAGCATTACGGGTGCAAAAATATTTTTTTACTGATATTTATCTTTAAATTTTAAAAGTAAATTGTTATATAATTTACGTAATTTAGAAACAAAATATTTTTTACTCTGGTAACATTGTAGTACAAAATGTCAAATTGACAGCTCGTGCGTCAATTATGTCACTGATTAAATTTAATTCGAGACTTATAAAATATGCCTTCAAAAATTACAGAAAACTATCTGATATATCATATGTTCCCAAATATACCCCTGTCAGTGGTGAAGATTGCCAAACTTTGACGAGATACATTTTAGATCATGAAAAAATTGTAGTAATAACAGGAGCTGGTGTTTCAACCGAATCGGGTATTTATATTTATATAAAGATGGCCCGAATATGATAAAATAGTAATACAACGATAGCTTTCAGGAATTCCTGACTACCGCTCGAAAGACGTTGGATTATACGCTAGAACTAACCATAAGCCTGTACAATACAACGAGTTTTTGAAATCGAGCCAAATTAGGCAGAGATATTGGGCTAGAAATTTTATCGGCTGGACAAGATTTTCTGAGTGCAAACCAAATATTGTTCACAAATCACTAGCTCATTTAGAAGAGGTATGTAATATGTTATAAATTAACTTACCGTGAATAAATGATTTGATTTTAATTCGAGGTTGGTAAAATCTCATGCATCATAACCCAAAACGTCGATCGTCTTCATAGTAAAGCTGGTTCAAAAAACGTTATAGAACTTCACGGGACGTCTTATAGAGTGATTTGTCTGAATTGTGACAATCTGATACCAAGACATATCTTTCAAGAAACTTTGGTCGATTTAAATCCTGGTATTAGATTTGAAACGAAAATGATTCGTCCCGATGGCGACGTTGAAATATCAGAGGTATTTATTTATTGAATAAAATATTTTATAAATTATATTTATATTTATTTTTATGTTAGGATCAAATTCAGCACTTTATTGTTCCTGCTTGTGATAAATGTCAAGGAATATTAAAGCCGGATATAATATTCTTTGGTGACAATGTTCCTAAGAATAGGGTGAAACAAGTTCAAGATGAAGTTTCTAAGTCCGATTCGTTATTAGTGCTCGGTTCTAGCTTATCTACGTTTTCGGGTTATCGAATTATTTTACAAGCTAAAGATGAAAATAAACAAATAGCTATAGTGAATATCGGACAGACGAGAGCCGATGAAGATACCGATATTAAAATATCAACTAAATGTGGTGATATTTTATCAAGAGTAATGAAATTATTGAAACTATACAACTAACGTTTGTAAATAAGCATATTAGATCATTCTCCCTTAAAAGGCCGTACCGAGATTTGGAAACCATTATTAAAAATGTAAAAGTGCTTTCTGGTATATCGATTAAATTTAGATAATTATTATTTTTGTAGAATGTTTTAAAATCATTATCTTTACCATAAATTAATCGTGAACAGTTATTCCTTGATAACGTATTATTTTTTATAAAAAGCATAAAAAGGGCAATATATTATAATAAGCATTAAAAAATTAATTTTGTGTAAGTTTCTTTTATATAAAAATATATAATTATTTTTAACGAATTGACAAAATAAATACATGTGTACTGTAATTTTTTGCAAGTCTTCAAATAATTATATGTATATATGCCGGTACATTAAAATAACACTGAAAGTTGAGGTTACGATTTCATAATTGTTAAAAAAAAATACAATAACAGTCAATTAGAAAGACGTACATGGGTAACCATTGCTTATATTATATTTGTACATAATTGTTAAGTCAAATAAAAGGATGAATGTGGTCCTCGCTTTTATTTCAAAACTCAGTTTCAATAACTTAATCATATAAATTGCTACTAAACTAAAATCGAAGAACAAATTTTGAATCATAAATAAGTTTACACGATAAATAAAAAGAATCATACAATTTGTTCTTGGTAGTACTTTAACAAATACCAGTGTTGATTAAAATTATTTATGATTGGACGAAGGACGTTAAAGAAACATATGTATGCGTCACGATTATCACGAGTCAACTTTTTTATATTATATATAGAATGATATCTCATTCTGCGTTCAAAAAATTTATAAAACCTCACTCACATCGTTGTTTTAGATGCTTTGGATTCAAGCAACGAGAATAATATTGCCGGACGATTTCAAAGCACTTTTGTATACGTCTATTTTGATGAAAAATATACCAAAGCGTAAAAAGAAATGTAAACGATACGTATCAACACAATCTCACAAGTATTCATAATCACCGTGTATAAAAATACTAAACGGCTGCACTTTTATTAGCTTAACACGTTATTTCGGTAATATTATAAAAAGTAGTCGGCTTGAGGCTTCTTCGATGGAATGTTTCTGGATTCTTGAGGAGCGGCTTCGAATATGGTGAAATTCCTCGAAAGGTTTTCGTTCAATTCCAATATAGCCGCAACGTTTCCGCATCTGAAAAGATGAATATTATTTTATAAATGTTAAATTCATACGTTAACAAAGATGCAATATTTACCTATAGCAGTAGTTGGGAGCGGACCACACAGTTAACACAGTCTCGTCGAAGTGCCATTTATAGCCTTCCATTACCAACTGATGGGCGCGGCAAATCATATCTATATCATTCGCTTGGTTAAACTGAGCCACAACGTCTGAACCGAAAAGAAAACCAGCACCTCTAGGAGAAACTCCCCAACCCATCGTATCTGCAATTTTAAAGTTGTATTACGTACAGATAAATATTTTTAAGACATTATCGGCACTGTTAAGATGCATAATTATTTTTTCTTCATGAAACCTTATATTTTTTATACTAATTTTCAGCAAAATTATTTTGTTGAAATATTAAAAAACAGTTTTAATTACTATGATTACAATATACTATGATACATTGTATATTTTAAGATCTACAACTAAGTTTTAATAGATTTTATAACTACAAAAAGACTTGTATTAATCATTTCTCATACTGTAGTAATATGGTCTACTGTAGCTAATTTTTTAATAAATAATATTTTTGTTATAATCGTTTTTATCACTTTATAGTTAATTGTGTCACAGTATCATTTCCATAATTTTTTTTCTATCTCGTTTCCTAATTGTTCAAATTTTATATCTCGCTGTCAGACATAACATAATAATTGATATTATGTATTTCCATTATAAATTTATTTTTGATTTGTTTTGCATACATTGAAAAATATTAATGGATCTCAAGGACTTGCTTTAAAAGTTATAGCAATTTTGTATTGTCAAAGACTTTTGCACAGTACTATACATAGTATGTACCACGCATCACAACATACTATAACAAAACTTTACATGCTAAAAAACAGCAATTTAAAATAAATGTATACAAATACACATCATAGAGAAATTAATTTTTTATAATTTAAGGCAATAAAGCTCAGCTTTTGAATGAATTTAATATATACTATAACGTCACATTCTACTATAATCAATCACAAAAATGTAGTTAAAATGATTTTTCAATTTTTTGTCAAAGCGTATGTTGAAGAAACATGAAAATTAATTTCATCTATGTGGCAAAAAAGTGCACAATTGTTATAAAATAAGTAACGAACCTTCAGGATCGCTCCATAGCAAATCGCACATGGGTCCATCATGCGGCACTTCTTGTTTTCTGTCAATTGTCCTAATTTGATCAAGTGTGTGAATGGAGGGGCTGAGGCCACCGTGCACGCAAAATATTTTACCGTCAATTATCGCCGAAAGCGATAAATAATCAAATATTTCAGTACAGTATCTGTAAAAATATGTCAGTGTATTACATATGTGGAATATCTTGCCGAGATTTATTTAATAATGTAAGATAGCACTCTTCGGCGGTCGCATTAACTGGTTGTCCGAGCAGCGTTAATAGGCAAGTCAATATTATCTACATTTATGAAACTGAATAAATGATAAAGTAAGCATATTCATTTGAATCGATACCCGTTTATATTCAAAATTCATTGCAAGTCTTACATGTATATATATATATTTATCCCTCGATTTACATAGTTGAAGAAACATATTTTTAAAAAATACTTCAAATTAAATATATTCATAGGTTAATGATTTACTCCCATTTCTTGCACTTGACCTAAGGCTGGAACCTCTCCCACTGGCCATGCAGCATGTAATGAGTTACTTTTTGGAGTGCATGCGTGTCGCTAAAGATTTTGCTCATTTACTTTATGATTTAAAGAAATGTTAAAAAATACACATGAATACTATTTGATCGTTTTATTACAAATTTTGTGCTAAGCGTCGATTTACACTATATTTTCAGGAATGTATCTACTGCGTAAATCGTGGGATAAGCGTAGTTTGTCTCAGGAACGAAACACTACAACGATAGTAATTTTTTACAGAACATTCTGCAGAGAATTTCTAGGTAAATGCAAACAAAAACCACCCTTACAGACTTATATAAAGATAAAGTGACTCCGTTGGGCCAGATATTTATTCAATGTGTACTACTCGAAGCCTGCAAAGTGGTTAACTTTTAATGAGCCTGAGGTTTTTTCTTCCCCAGAATGTAATTATATACATATTTGAATATTAGATCATTCCACAAGTTATGAACACGTGCATTTATAATGCGTTGTGCAAATAAGAAAATGTCAAGTATATATATATATATATATAATTTTATATTGCAATGTCACGAGCATCTATATCACCTACAAGTGTTGGCAGTTTAAAGTAAGTGAAGAATAGGTTAGGATATTACTGGGAACAAAACATGGACATTCAGGTGCATAAGCTAGTGCATATTTTATTTAATATAATTAAACAAAGCCTATCACTGACCTCCAAACGGTGATGGAACTGTATTTTCGTAAGCATTCATCGTAAAAACCGTAAACTTGGGTGATTTGCCTCGATTCGTGGTTGCCGCGAATCAATGTGATGCGATCAGGATATCGAACCTAAATAAATAATCAATATTTAAAACTACATAAACAATGTGAATCGTTTAATTTCAAATAATTATATCACCTTTAATGCTAAGAGTAATAAAAATGTTTCTACGGAGTAAAATCCTCGGTCTACAAAATCTCCCATGAAGAGATAGTTAGTCTCGGGAACGTCGCCGCCTACTTTGAATAATTCTTTAAGGTCATAAAATTGACCGTGGATGTCGCCGCATACCTGTAAAAGTCAGTTTCAGATTAAGCTCGGGTAAAATGAGTAATATGGTGATGCTATCGAATGTTATAGTTTACTGTGACGGGCGAATCCACACGCTGCACGTTGCTCTCCTCGACTAATATCTCCCTCGCTTTCGTGCATAGCGCTTTCACTTCGGCTTCTTTTATAATCTCGCACCTCTTCAACTGTTCAATCTGGCGGTCCAAATCGCTGTTACTAGACATTTTTCCACTGCGCTGATACAGCTAGAGATATCTGTTAACATAAAATAAATTATCAATAGTTGTGAAAGCGCGTGCTGGATTTGTGTACATCAGTTTAAACATGACATATATGACAGCAGTAGTTTTCCCATTGGGTACAAAATGACAAACTTGTGTATTAAAAAATGTTGACAAACATTTCTCAAGTTTTTACTTGAAATAGGTATAAAACTAAAGGAGAGCGTAATTTAATTTATTTTATCCTAATATTGCTATGTATTTTTTTTATTGTTATATTTTTATTAAACTCTTCTAGACCTTTTCTGTTATGTTCAATAAGTAATACTCTGATTTCTGCAAATAATAGATTATAAAACATAATATGAATAAAGATAGTGGTTATGAAATGTATAGTAGCGATAAAGAGTTTTACGTTTATATTGGAATGTATTTGTTAGAGATTACTGATTATTGTTAAAATATTGGGCATTGTGGTTAATTTAAAACTTGAAGAAATTATTCATCAGCAGTGAATAATTGTTCTCATATTTTTAAAAAATATAATTAGTTAAATACATATTAAATGAAAATTAGGCAGTGAAATTCAGGAGACAACCGATAATATGTAACTTCCTGTGTGTTGTTCAGCTCTTTACATCCAAAAGTCAAATGAGATTTAAGTTAGTATTTTTTTTGTATATTCACCACTTGGATGCATTAATACATAAAGTAGTAAATCTACCTTTACTTTGGATTTTGGGTTGAGTTTCAATTTTAATCACTAAGTGATCCTAAAAACTTGTTGGAAAACATGAAATAATGCATCGAAAAAAGGTGTGAAATTGTCGTCTCAAGATTGAACGGAGTATATTTGTTTACAAAATATAGTTGTTCACAGTTCGTCGCATATTCTAACTTGAATTTACCAACTTTGGTGTAATTTTTGTGCACATTTTAGACGTAAGTACATAAAAAATAAGTATATTTATACTTATTCTTATAATCGTTTCTTTTTAAATTTTAGTTTTAGTCCAAAATGTTTGTAGCAGATTGCGAGTGACTAGGAAATATTGATAAGGGAATCAGAGAATGATAGTGATTTTTCAGAATTACTTGACGATGATATTGATTCGGAAAACGACGATGTCGTTTTATTGAGAATTTGAATTTGATATAAATATAATATATAAAATCCAGCACCCGCCCCTCCAAGGTTTCTATACAGCAATACAGCTGGTGTAAATTTGCAGTTTGATGATGATACAGAGGCAACAATTTTACACAATATTGAATATTTTTGGAATACGGAAATCCTGGACTTGATTATGACCGAGACTAACCGATATACAGTTCAGTGCCCGAGTTATAGAATTTTGCAAAGAAGATTACGAAAACATGTAATGCAAGGTATTATCAGTAAGCCCATACGCGAATTTTATTCAAACACTGATAATTCAACATACAATGCCAAAACTCATCCAAATCTAATCTAAATAAAAAGTTTTCTTCTGCAATTACACATGAGAGAGATGTGACAATGGCTATATTTGGTAACTTACATTTTATACAGGAATAAAAAATTGTACAATAATCAAATTTTGTGCAAAAAGATATCATTTAGAAAAGAGGAAAAAGAATATCTTTTTCAGAGATAAACCATTCTACGTTTGTAAAAAGATGAGACGTTGCAATATAAGTCATCTTATTCGTTTCATTTCTGTGTTACTTAGAACAAATTTTAGGTTTTCATTAGTCATCAAATATAAAGTATGAATCATAGGAGCTTCATAGCTTCGATCATAACCTGCAATAACAAATAAAATGTTGTAACAACGATAGCAAATATCGGTTCGGGACGTTAATATAAGCCGATGGAACATTATTTTGTGCAACAAAATGCGTCGAGCGTTTTTTGTAATGTAGAATACGAACCGATAGGGTAAGTGTAAAAGGGGCGATCGGGGATGGCGACGGTCGGACTTTTTCACTTCTGCAGTCGCGTGAACTTCATGGCGATCTAGTTTGGACCGATAGGTTCGAACCGAAGGCGGCACGACAGCGAAAAGCAGGCCCGAACAAGCGAGACGACCGCGAAGGGACGACGCTGCCCGCCGCTCTCGGTCGTAACGTCTCGCGTCGCGGCCATCGCCGAAACCGTTGTACAAATATTAAACTTTAATTCATATTACAATACAATAATTCAATGTAATTAATAATATTGAAATTGTACAATAAATCAAATTGTTAATCACTTTTGAGGTGGTTTGTATTTTTTTATTCGTTCATTATGGCCAAAACTTATTTGCGAGTCTTGTGAGTCTTGGCCGCAGTGGCGTAGCTATGGCGGGCCGCCCCGGCATATTCGCGATGGGATCGTCTAGTGTGGTTCTTAACCCTGAATGCACTAAAACATATATAAATCCACGAATAACAAGAGCTTAATAATAACCAATTTATTATTTTAAGAAATGCTGACTTTATGACCCTGAAAAAAATGTATGGGGGGGGGGCTGCAATTTTAAGGATCGCCCTGGGTGGCCCATACCCTAGCTACGCCACTGCTTGGCCGCAGCAAAAATTATCTTTTAAGGCTGATTTACACATTCGAGGCTGAAAGTCACTGGATGCCAGCGACTAGTACCGTGTAAACGCTTAACGCCAGTCACTGGAGAAGCCAGTGCGGCACTGGCATGCCAGCAGCTGGCAGCGCCAGCAGAACAAATATTTTTGTTTTGCTGGCACGCCAGCTTCCCCTTCCACCCCACTACGCGAGTGTTGTTACGTACTACCGTACTGGCGCAAGGTGAGTAGCGCTTTTTCGCAACAATAATTCTTTCAATTGCTGACACTGTGTAAACGGTAAGGCACCAGTGGACTGGAATGCCAGTGACCCGCCAGCAACTGACAGCGTGTAAATCAGCCTTTACTCATTTCAATCTTTTGCTTACCCATGCCAGTCATTCACATCCATAAATTAGCGAGGATTCCATCCAGCTATCTATGCTTTGATCTTCCTATACTCCGCTCTCCATCTGGCTGCGTCAATGTCAGCCGTTTAATTGGGGCCGCGTCGTCCATGCAAGAAAAATGTCAAACCCATTTAAAACGTTTGAATTTAATTATATATTTTGTTTTCTGTGTCTTGACCTTCAATCCCATTTCTAATACATACTGGTTGCAGGTCAGTAACTGCTTTCATATCGGCTTGCTTGCACCGGGCTATGATGTTATTATCGTCTGTATACGCAAGAATTTAAACTGACCTGGTATAAATGGTCCCATATAGGTATATTTTCGAGTCCCGAACCACCTTTTCGAGAGCGATGTTGAAGAGCGAACAAGAAAGTGCGTCTCCCTGTCTCAGTCCATTGTTAGTATTGAATACTTCCGAGATATAATTTTGTTTTCGGAATCTGCACTATACCTAGTTTATCGTGAGTTTCGTGAGCCTGGTGAGGTTACCCGGGATGGAAAATTCTGCTATTTTCTCGCAAAGCTTTTCTATATTTACCGTGCTACAAGCCATCAAATCCACAAAGATGAGATGTTTTTATGTTGTACTCGTATATCACTCGTTGAGCGTTCCCTTTAGCGAAGCTACATTGGTAATTCTCTATTACGAAATTGGAATATAGGATATTCCTCTTATACACTATTTTTGAGAGTATTTTTTATCCCAAATTTAAAAAGGGGATCTCTGTGTAGCTTAAATATTTAATGAGATCACCTTTTATGTGGATTGGATTGGATCGTTTAATATATTCCTGCTATCATTTCGGCAACAGGTTACTTGTATCTAATAGCTTTTCCTCGATATAGTTATGTGATTGGTAGAATAGTCTACTCTCATTTATGTTATTTAATATTTCTAATTGTTCGAACTGTTCTTTTTCAAAAATCTTCTTTTTACTTTTATGAACTAGCTTTTTTCTCTTCTTTTTGCGCGATATTCTTCTCATAGCATTATCGAACAGTTTCTTTGTTGCATATTTTGATATACTTGCTTTTTATTCATGGTTACTTATTAGCACTCTTGATCATATCATTCTGATATTTTTTGTGGTTCAAATGTCCCAAATTGATTTTCTGCTGCTTTGTGCATAGCACCTCTGAGTTTTATCCGAGTGGAATTGATATCTAAAGTCACTGATAGAATTGATATCTAAATCTGATACATACTTGTTTCTTTTTTGTCTAAGATTTTTAGGTTTTTTGTATTATATTTATGACATTTTCAATTGTTCGCTTTTTGGGTGCTTGAGACTGAGAAATTTATTATCACTGATACATTGATTAATATGAAAGAGTCCCAGAAAATAGCCGTGCTTCAAAAAATATTAGAAAAAATGTCACATAAGATAAATATATTTTTTTGTACTTTGTGCTTTTTCATACTTTGAATAAAATTTTAATTTTAATTAAAAATATTATTTTAAGCAAATTGAAAAAAAATGATGTCTAATTACATAAAAAGAAATGGTAATTTTTTAATCAAATACATATTTTTACCATCATAATACCTAAGCAATTGTACATATTGACAAAAATATGTTAATTCGTATGTGTGTATACATATTCTTATTTAGGGCCTAGTTTTTATCTTATGTGAGATTATGAATACAAAATTATTTTCAATTGTTTGTAAATCATATTTAATGTTGTAATTGTTAATATAAAATTATTATTATTTTTTGTTTCATATATTTTTTAATAAATTATTTATTTTTGTTAGATCTTTTTTATTCATGTAAAAAAATTGGAATAAGTCTTCAGGAACGCATTTTCTCCGTAAAGCGAGAGATAAAAGAGTATTTGTGTGCTGTATATTTTTCGGCATCGCCACCCTGATATTTCGGAAGTGTCGGCGCGGCGGCCTAAACAGCGTCGAATCCGGGTATGCCTCGCGCTCGCTGACAGCCGAGGTACGAGCGGTGTCGGTGTTTGATATCTGTTCGCCGGTTTTAGCCGCTTGAATTCGCTGCTTCTTCGAGTGCTACCGTTACTCACCATGGGCAACGTTCACACCGTCGGCCCCAACGAGGCTCTCGTCGTTTCAGGTTTGTGTGATTGTGACGCCATGCGTCAGTCGCAGGAGGAGACGCCCGGATCGAATTACTAATTGACTTTGTAATTCGGCCGGGCGCCGTTCGCCGCTCGCTCGACTCATTGTATCGTTATTCCGCCTCTGACCTTATTTTGCTTTTGTTTCAGGTACGCCCCTATATATATATAACATGCTACAGCATCGTCTCATCTCATCTGCCAACGATGAGGTTTGTAAATCAGTGTCGTTTGTGTGGCATGTTTATTTCTTATTTTTTGTTTTTCTTTTCTTTTTGTATCTATAGCCAATAAACTTACCATTGATTTAATTTACCATATCATTTTTATTGCACCCCTTAATACACGCATATTCCAAAAAAAATCTATTACAAACTGGAATCAACGTAATTATCATAGTAAATAAAGCAATTTAATTCTTTACTTTCATAGGGAAACCAAAAACATTTCGAAACCTTTATTCCCTCAACAATTGTTAATAATGAATATATCTTACATTTCATACCACAAAAAATGTAAGACTGACGCCTGAAAAAATTGTCATTTTTTGGTATTTATCGTGTTGCTTTTTGTCTTAGCACCCATAAATTATTCTGAATTGACAAACCAATTTAGTGTTTCTATAGAAATCTTTCTAAAATTCTGTCCTCGTATTTTTACAATAATTTTAATTTTTGAATTGTAACAAGATGGCCGGTCACACCAGCTAATGAGCTTAATCGATATATTTTACAGTGTATATTTTTTAGGAAAGTTTTATAAAAAAATGATTGAAACAACTCAAAAAAGTGTTAATTATAAATACTGCTGAGTGAACGATTAATTTCGATGCATTTCATTCAGGTCGGTCAAAAGCTACTTTTCCATTCGAAAATTATATAACTTTTTGTAATTTTTGTTATATATTTTATTTATTGCATGATATTATTTTTACTTATACATGAAAAATAATAAAATGTAAATGAGCCCCAAAAATGGGGGGGGGGGGGAGGAATGTTAGCTAGTAAGTGGTCGTTTTTTTTTAATATTTCCATTTCATTAACCCTTTGGATGTGTTAATCAAAAATAATATTTAATTGTTATTTTTTGAAAAATGCAGATTTTACCTTGATACTGTATTTAAATATTCTGATTTTTTAATTAATATTTATTTAAAATGATATTTTATGTTTATTCACAAAAAAGTATTTTCTTGAAAAGCATTTTTTACTGATTTTTGCCTAAAGAGATAAAAAATCAATTGGGCGACTTTAGTCGGTTTCCGCGTTCAAAGGATTAAGATTGATTCATTAAATGATATGCATTATTCTGTTGAATTCAAGTGAGAGTAAATGCCGCCTCGGCCCCACCCCAAATGACAAATGACCTTGCTTAAAATCCACGTCAAAAGCAATAAAATCGTACCGTCGCCGTAACAGTGGACACTCGGTTATCTAGCGTTAATATTAAGACTTTCATTACAATATTACGACTTACAATGAGTAAAAATCGAATGACGCATATCTAAACCGAATAGACGCTCGTTATCGAGCGTTCCCACTGGGACGGCGCCGATACGATTTTATTGCTTTTGACGTGAATTTTTGACTTCTGAGAAGTGAGTTTTTGCACTGTCCTATTGACCAAAATTAGATTTTAATACACTTTGCTCTTATAGTAGAAGTCCGTAGTAAATTGGTAAGAATAGTTTAATTATTTTTTTTTATAACGTAGTGTAATATCCAAGTGCAGATAAACTATAAAGCAATATGCGAGATGTGACGTCTGTCTGTACTTCCTCTTCCGCGTATTTCTCCCTGAAAGATGAGTTGGCTCAGATTATATTTTAACTTGACCTAATAAAAGCTCTAAAACTATTTAGTTTTAGGACTTTCATTATGTAAGGTTTTGGGTTGAACAGCAAAAGGACGTTTCGCAACTGTCAAATTGAGTTTCATAGACATTTTAGAGTGGCATATATTTTCATTAGCGCCTATTAGTTAAATTATATTTTCGCTAGTAGAAATGTATTTGGACTTTACTAGTAAAAATAAAGCTTTGCTAAAAAATTCATTGTATGTAAATAAAGTTATAATCATATGATTTTACTTGACTCGACAAAATTATTCGATTTTCAGGAAAAGTGTTTCAAAATTTACATAATAATAAAACATCCACATCTTGACCTGGATAAATAATAGGCGCAAGCGTCTCTTTGCATAGTTATTTTTATATACATATATTAAAAAGTTATACTAGTTATGAGATGATTTCGTTCCATTTTTTAAATATATTTTTTATACAGAATATATGTTGCAAGATTCCAAAATATTAAGGGCGAACTCAACAAGGATTATTTTTTTTAAATATACAATAAAATCTCTAATCTCGAAGAATAACAGTTCATATAAAAATATCTCATAAGCGGTAGTACTCGAGTAATACGGCAAACCATGAATGCCGTCACTATAGCGGAATTCGTAGAGTTAAAAATAAAAGGCAAAAATTCGATTTCCGATACTCACATTCTGGTGATTAGACTTGATAAGCTTAGATTGCCCTTAATATTTTAGAACATCTATAATATTTCTAGTCGATTATCTCAAAACTTGCATTTAGCAAGTTCGCTCTTAATATTCTGAACACTAAAACAGTATTCAGAATATTAAGAACGAAACAGAATTAATGCCATAAATGCGTGCCGGTCTTGAGGAAAAACTGAGTTGTTTTTATATTTTATCCGTAAGATAATGCGCATCTAAAAATTGTCTTGGAACGGGAAAGCGCTATCTATGTAGCAATAATCCTTAAAAACTATAAATTATCCATTTCTTAACCCACGTAACTAAATGCTTTGAAAAATTCGCATTAGAATAACCCGTGTTAGTTGGTGCGGCACCCATATTTAAACACTTTTCAGATCGCCAAAAAATGTCGATATATCTTTCAAGTCTCACTGGTATTGCATTAACAGTGTGGTCATTTAGCTCTTGATCTGGCACGAAGTTTGATAAACAACTTTTTGCGAATTCGTTTGGTAGATATTACATATTCGCTAGTACAAAATTGTGCCGAATATTTGGTTGATTCACTCGATTGGAATTTGTGCATGAAGGCGTTAAAACATGCCTAATGAACAATTAATGGATGTTTCAAAACCTAGAGATTTTTTTTTGTTAAGCAATAGTGTAAAAACGGCACTTCCCGGGAATATTGTAGAACTATTTTTATCGAATAAGAAGAGTATCTATATATACATATAGTATATTTGACCTGCACATACATACATATATTTTTTCTACAAGCTTTTAAATTTGTAATTATACTCATATTGAGACACAGTTTATTTAAATCGAATAAGTTTTCGTAGCACATTTCTTACTTTTTATAGAACATGATATTAAAATTATAATCATTATTAATAATTTAAAATAATGACTATTTTTATACTTATCTACTGTTCAGGGACGTAGATAGGCGAATATTTCTACAATTTGTTGATATGATTTTCAATTACTAAATAGAAACTATAGCCGTCATTCTGCGATTATGAGATATCCTATTAGTTATTGTTTATATAATATTATATTGTATTATTCTGCGATTATGAGATATTTATTAGTTATGTTTAGATTATATGTTTCATATAATATCAGATATAGCCAAACCCAAGAATTGTTTTCCTTGTCTTTGTTGAAAACATTAAATTTTGATACACAAGTTGTTGGACATAACATTATTTGTATATCACAAATGGCAACTTTTTCATATAAAACTCCCATAAATTAATGTTTTTAAGTTGTGACAGTCTTCTTCCAAGCTTACGTTATTATATATGTACATTTTTTTTAATTTTTGTTTATTACATAATTAAATAATACATTTTTATAAACATATATATTTACATTTCATTGGTTGCTGGTTAATTACCATTATCACAATTTACGATTGATTAGCTAAATTAAGAGGAATTACAAAAATAAGAATAATAAAAGAACATAAAATACGTTAAGTTTAGGTCAAAGTACAAAAACACCTTTAACAAAAAAAAAAAAATTATAAATTATAAATATATATTTTTAATATAAAACTCGTGGACCTGGTGCTGTTAAATTAATAGATAAAATTTATGCGTCAGAGCAAGATGTGCTTTGGCATTTTGTGTTTATATTTAAATTTGAGTTTGTTTTTGTCGTAATCACCGATTCTTGAGATTAACGGGTTAGTATGATTTCGCGGTATTTTTTTATAATAATTATTAGTATGGTAGTGAACATGTTCTTTAATAGTTGGAATTAAATATTTATTATGAAGTTTTTTGAGGTTAGTATAAAAAGGTGTATTATAAATTATTTTTATAGCTTTATTTTGAACAACTTGTAGTTTAGAAAAGTTAGTATTACACGTATTACTCCACACTGGGCACGCGTAAGTCATTGCCGGTCTGATTAATTGCTTATATAATAGAATTTTATTTTTAGTAGTTAGCGCACTTTTTCGATTAAAAATTGGTATTAACGCCGCAATGGCTGAGAGCCCTTTAGATTTAAGTTCGGTTATATGTTTATTAAATTTAAGCTTGGAGTCCAGGTGAATTCCGAGGTATTTAACGCTCGCCTTCCATTCTATACACTTTTCCTGCTCGCTTATAATAGTCGGGGGCAAAGGTTGTCTTCGAGTTGTATATATATATATATGTACATGTTCTTCGCTATATGGACCGCCATCGACTAAATCGTAATACATTTTTGTATCATCTATTAAAATCAATTAATGTTTGCGGCTCGCGTCCACTTAATTGTATTTAGGCTCGTATTTTTCTGGTCAGAATTTTAATACGGTTGTGGTCATAATTTATATTAAAATATAAGCGACCAGAATAAATATTAGATAGTCAAAAATTTATATTAATTAGTCGGAATTCATATTAAATGGTTACAATTTAAATTGGACTGGTCAGAATTTATATTAAATGGTAACAATTATTTTGACAGATGGTCAGAAGATGTTTATTCAGTCAGTATTTTATTTATTACAATTCATTGGTCAATATTTATAAAGAATAGCCAGTATTTATAGTAAATTATCTGTATTTTCAACATAATAATACATGGTCATTATCAAGGTGTTTTAGAGCCAACTTGTTTGATTGGGTTCGCAACATTGTCAAATATCAACACATCAATCCAAGCGTGCTCTCTCGTTATTCCCGCTTCGTTCGTCGCTCTGAATACCTTCATGTCCTACATACAATTAAATAGATTCGTTGCACGGGGTGTTCAATTTATGACCAACGCTTGCACATAACCTATCCAACAGGGTTGGTGCGAGCGAGATATTTTAAGATATTTTTAAAATTAATAATTTATTCCCCATTTATGTTTATAAATGTTATAATATTTTTTAGTTCACATGATCGTCCTATATTTTAATTCTGATCATATTGTTATTAAGATCGTATGCTATTTTTATTCTAACCATCTGATATTTATCATGACCCTGAAAATTATATTTATGTGCTAATAAAATTCTGATCGAGATTTAATTTGTATTCTGACCCAACATTGATTTAAATTCTGACCATTTTTTTTGCCATCGTATTATAGTAAAAGATAACGCCACTGCCAGTCAACATTTTTCGCTTTTAATTTGTATCCGCTAGTCAATTTAAAAAAAATGTTTGTCAAATTTTTATGTTATTGACGGGTATATTTGATTCCAGGCGAAAGTTGTGAAAACGCTATGTTCGCGCTTATATACTTTTTGGACTTAAGGGAAAGGTATTCGCTATTTCCTACTCTCTACCGGTTGGCCAATGCGATGCATTGGGTCAGAACTAGAACATAGTATTGCTTGTTCCTTTCCTTGTAATAATTCAACGGTCATAATTCAAACAGCTGGATATTTGGCAACACTGTCATTGGACACTTTTAATTCGGGTACCAGAAAAAATAATCTAAGTACAGACTTTGCCAGCACTTGAATGGATAGTGCATTTCTTTGTATTAGATAATACATTTGAAAAGCATTTATTTGCAAGTAGGCCTAATCCGCATAAAATATCTGATCAACACGTAAGCTTGTATGACACCGACATGAATAATCAACTTGTTCATAGTAAGTCGTAAATACTGATAGTAACGATTTTTATTACGCTCTTAGGAAGTAAGTTTAGGTCCCGACAATGTTTTTAAAAACAAGAAAATATATATTGTTTTATGTATTCATTCAAATATACTAATAGATAGATGAAAACAACTAACTTTTTGGGACCAGTGTCAGTAGATTTTTACATATACTTATATATAATATTGAAGAGCTTGACAGGTTTTATGATATTACTAGATTAAATACAAATTATATAGACAAAATCTTTATAAAATGCGATTTTCTAACAATAAAATATGTGCGTGAAAAGACGTTCTTGATTTCTAATTCCTCATATATGATTATACATATAATACATACCTATTTTTAAACGAAGTTTATTAATATTAGATCTAGACTGCTTTAATTTTAGTCTGATGTAAACAACTCAGTCATGAGTGAAATTATTGCTTATTTTATCTGGCAAGATCGTCCTTGAATAATTAAATAAATTCTTAAGTATTAATAATAAAAAAATCCCCAATTGAGTTTAATTGCTTCTTATTACAAATTATCCTATTCTTTATTCAACGTCATAATCACACTATATTTCAATGTCGTTACATTTCATGGCTTGTCTCAATATAATGATGATAATGACCATCGCGCATTATGTGAAACAGTAATGATTCTATACATCAAGGGCTCCCAATCTTTTCGAGGTTGGGAGCTACTTTTTATCTTAATTTTAATGGCGATCGATTTCTAACAAGAATCTTATTAGAATTTTTGTTGTTGCTTTTTTAGTTTTTCCGAGCTAAAAATATCCATTTATAAAAGCAAACTATCATTAAATATCTGCAATTACAAAATAATTTTAATGTATTTGTAATTTGTTATAAATTCGGGAAAGGAAAAAGAAATAAAAAAACCTTTTTATTAACTCCAATATATTTTATAAATATATAGCTAATGAGATATTTGACACAGTAAATCATTAGCAATCTTCAAATAATTCGGCTTTAAATATGAATATATTTATGGATTCAGTACTTTCCATGAAAGAAGATTTCAGTGGTGTCAACGTAACGTCATTTTGCAATTCAATCAACTATTATTCAAAATTCCTCAGATCATTGAAAAAATCATTGCTTTGAATATTATTTTTATTCATGTGATGATAAGAAACTGAAATTTTTATTAAGCTCATGAAAATCAGTAACCCTTTTGTTAAATTGCTTATATGTTACTTGTAGTAAATTGATGTACTCATCGTAAATATAAGAATTTAATTCACCAATCTCATTTTTCTCACCAGTCTTTTCTTCGTAGTTTTGATATCCATAGTAAATTTAAAAAAAATACTATCCTTTCTCTCAATTAAAATCGTTATCATTTCAGGCAATAACATTTAATTTTTAAACTGCTAATAATATTTATTTTAATTATTACATATAAACAATATCAGAAAATAAATCAGGGTAATAATAGAACAGACGGTGATAAAGATCTTATACCAGTCGTTGGAATTTCATTTTGGATGACAACGAGAGTGATTGTTGATTGCTTTATACTTGTTGCGTTTTTTCTGAATTAATTGTTCTTCTAAATGTTATACATTTTTCGGTACTCTTCCGTTTTATGTCAGCCACTTGTGAAGAGTACCAATTTTTCCTTTGTATAATAAATAAATATGGAAATAAAAAAGTCTCGTTTGTTTAAAAGTAAAATAAAAATAATATATTGACTAACATCCTTTTTATTTATCGCAATAAAAGGTAATATAAGTACAGTATTTACGAAAATATCTCAGGTAAAAATGTAAATATATTATATGTATGTATGTGTATAAATATAAAAGTTATTGAGTTTTGCTTCCTTGCCTAAGCTGAGATATGCAAATGTAAAATATGTGAGCACTTAATATATTTCCATTATTTATTGCAAAAAATTGTATGAGCTAGTAATTTATATTAATTTTTTTCCGTAACAACTTCTTGACATAATTTTTGTTGATTTTGTACATCCAATTTTGTATTTTCTAATCCCCGAGTACACGCTCCTATACCGTGTTGTCGGGGATTCTACAGTTTATCACTGGAACACGTACTGTGGATTAGCAATGTCGAAGAAAGTGTGCTGTAATAAAACCGATGTTTAAAGTTTTTAAGAAGTCGAATCTAGCAAAATAAATTTAGCCTACGACTGGTATATTATTTTTTTCATCCATGGTTGTAAATTTAAATAAATCATTTTTCAAAAGATTTTGCTTTGGGATTATATTTTCGGAATCCTTGCTATACATTAATAAAATGCCTAAGAATTTACATAATTTATACAGTGTATACATTTTTGCTCTGTTATAAGCTATAACCAAAATTCTCACATACAGCTTAGTAAATATTATATTAGTTCTACAATATTAAGGCATTGTAAGAAACTATTAGTAAATGTTTGCTAATTTATTGAATTTGATCTAAAAACATTACTATGTAGGAAATAAACTATTTATAATGAATATAAATAGTTTATTGAATTGCGAGGTTTTTGATTATTATACGATATATAAACTACATATCCAGCTTAAATGATTTAATTTACAGATTAGCAATGGAATTTTATTTACTTAAGCAATTTTATATTTTATCTTTACCGTGATTCATCACATTATTATGTTATCTAGATTTAGATTATCCGTAATCATGCTATCTAAATATAATAATGTATCACATCAATGTTTGCTTTATTATATCTGATATTTTTTCTGCTATCATGATAGTTGGAGCATTCGTATGAGCTCCTAAAGCTATCGGAATGACACTTGCATCCACTACACGCAATCCTTTTACGCCGTAAACTCTACACTCTGCATCTACTACTGCATCTGGATCAGAACGAGGACCCATTTTGCACGTCCCCATATGGTGATGAATGGTCGTTCCTAAATTTTTAACAGCACACTTCCAATAATCGTCAGATCCGAAGGCATGAGTTTTGCAATTGGGATGCGATTTGGAATATAAAGTAGTATTGAATTTTTCAAATGCTCTTGCATTTCCCACTTTGATGGCATACTTGATACCTGCCACCATGGTTTCTAAATCATCATCATTGGAAAAGTAATTCAAATATATTTTCGGATGAGCGTATGGGTTTTTACTATTGAGTTCTAACCATCCTTTGGATTTCGGACGCAACAGCATAGGAAATATGGTCCAGCCCTGTTTTCCTACGACATCTCTGTAGGCATCGTTAAAGAATTGATCCGAAATTTTCATTCCCCGACGCACGGCGCCACTGACGTCAGATGTAATTGCCCCGGCGCCCAATATTAATTCTACGTCTGCCTCTTCTGCGTTATTTGCTTTTATATAGGCCAGACCCTCTATTCCGCCCGCTATAGTCAAAGGACCTTTCCCATTAGCGAACCATCCGATTGCATTATTTATGCTAAGTATATCGAACTCGTCCAAAGCCACACCGCTGCCGTTAATCAAAAACGTGAGACCCACGAATATGGGATGGTCGTACATGGTCCTTCCTACGTTTAGATCCTGTACTAATTTTATACTGAATTTTTCCAAATGTTCCCTGGGACCAATGCCAGATAGCATCAAAAGCTGAGGCGATCCAAAAGCTCCCGCCGACAAAATGATTTCCTTTTTCGCTCTAACGATATAACTCAATCTGTTGCGCGTGTATTCGACAGACTGAGCTATTTTCGTTTCTCGACTAATGTTTATTTTTGTAACCCTACTATGTGGAAAAACGCGGAGGTTTGTTCTGTTTTTAAATGGTCGTAAAAATGCTCTAGCCGCGCTGTGTCTCCTTCCGCGTTTAGTGTTTGCTTGCAAATATCCAAAACCTCTTTGATGTCCATCGTTGTAGTCCTCCGCTACACCGTCTCCTAACTCCCTGCCAGCTTGGAGGAAAGCATCCACTAAAGGCGTTCTGGAAAAATGTACAAATATTAGGGGTATCGAAAGAAAGGACGTTTTTATAATGAATAACTTCAGTTGTGACTTATTTATCGTTCGGGTCGCATGAATTTCTTTCGGTAGTGTTTGGATTAACATCTGGAGAGTGCGTTACGAACATAACAACAAAAAAACACTACAAGTTTAAATGAAAGATTTCGTTCCGAGTAAGGTGTTTTTACGCACTTGTATGCTGTATGAATTTCACAGAAAAAAATCGGCAATCACACGAACCAAATGCATTTGTGCCGTCTATAGTTATAGTTCAGTTTTACTGGATCGTCAATAATTTAAAAATGGTTCAAAAGATTTAATTCTGAAAATTTTTGTTTGGAACACAAGTCTAGAAGTGGAACACTAAAAATCCGCATGATGATGCCCGCATATCTGCAGAAATTGTAGACAATACAGAGATGTCGATTCAGGTGTTAACAGACAAGACAGGATATTCATGGTCTAGTATTTAAAAAAGCTTAAAAATATTGAAAAGACGTGGAAACAAGGCGTGTGGGCTTCACACGTACTAAGCGACGAGAACAAGGCGACGCGCCTGCCTCATACGGCGAGAATCACACAAAATAATGCTCTCGGATGGAAAAATGTTGCTCACCCTCCATATTATTCCAATATAGAACCATCAGATTATTGTTTATTTAAATCTTTACAGCATAATTTAGACGGTAAAAAATTTAATAATGTTAGTGAAATAAAATTTTTTGTATCTGTCGATGTAGATTATTTTGTAGAATAATATTGTAAAATAAATTTGTTATTGGAAAAATACTTTTCATTAAAAAAAACCGTCCTTTTTTGGGTAACTCTAATATAATTTTTTCACAGTGTATTTTCTAAGCGCCGTACTTACCTATACGCAACGTCCTCGATGTTCATGAGTCCTTTCCTTCCGTGGTTAGGAGAAGTCCTCAGATCTTTCAGATTAGCATTCTCTGACTTGATGAAATATGGCAAGACTTCATCATATGACCTAATATATATATACACTAGTATTAGCATTCAATTTATATTATTAAACGATTAGAATTAGGACTCACCATCCTGAATTTCCAGCAGCTGCTATGTTATTCCAATCTGTTATACTTCCACGCGTATACATCATGTAATTAATGACACTAGACCCTCCAATAGCTCTCCCTTTGGGACAGGCACACCTCTTGTCCTCCATCGCTAATTAGATAGACGTAAACGTTATTCATATACCATACATATATAATAATTAATATAATTACCTTCGCAAAACCCATATTGTTTCTCGGCTCTATAACCCCAATTATATTTTCCGTGTTGGAGGTAAGCTGCAGATAAAGGTATATCAGAGAGGAGAGACTCTTCGCCGCCAGCTTCTAAAAGTAGCACAGTCCACTCTTTCACTTCGCTTAACCTACTCGCCAAGACGCTACCTGCTGAACCAGCGCCAATTATGATAAAATCGTACTCTTCTTGTATGGGTATTCCGTCCGAGCCTTTAATGGATTGATAAATGTTCGCTGTTTTTCGAAAAACTGATAAAATAGGCGATACTGTGCAATGCGGTATAATACATAATAACCAAACAAGTTTAAAAAATATGAATGAAACCATGTCCTGAAAATTAATAAAATTACATTAGAACACGTTTGTCCAACAGTAAATCTCGGACGTACTAGTTTTTACATTTTTATATTATTATTAATATAGTACAGCATATTCTAGGCCAGCGATCGGCTAACTCAATAAAAAAGGCATGGGAGGTTCTTTCAAGGTTTAATTCACTAGCGGAATCTCTTGACCATTTCAAATATCTTAAACATTGAAACTTTTAAATCGATATTAACTAAAGAAAACTGTTGTTTTACTAAAATGTCAAGAGTCAATTCAATTTTCCCCTTTTGTGCGAAATTTATCTAATTATCTCTATGTTATATATGTAACAGCTTTGGCTATAAATAATATTATGATGAAAAAACACTTTGTAATTGCCGAAATTCCGTAAATTACTCATATTTCCGAGATAATATTGTGCAGTTGTGGACTTCCTCAATAGCTGGTTTCGAATTTTTCATCTCTTTTAAATAAATACAAATAATGTTTAATTTTTTAGTCTGTTTAAAGTTATCTATTATGGTAGTACTTTTTAGCATACCGAGTTCTAGTATTTACGGCATCAGGTATAATAAAAATTGAACTTTAAACTTAACAAAGGTTTGAAACACTCAATACCTTTACGAATATAATCAAATATTTAAATTACTGGTTCTAACTATTCGATATTCGAATAGTTGAAAAAAACAAATATTCGGAAACTCCGGAATATTACCGTTCAATTAAATAACATGCCGCTAAATACAGTAAAGCAGTAGTGTTATCTTAAATATTTTTAGAATATATTGTGCCATTCATATATTTACAACCTAAAAAAAATTATAACGCTTATCGCAAATATAAAACGTTTGATTAACGAACTCACATTCACTAAATGAAAATGTAATATTAAAAAAAAAAACAGATTGCATTAAAAAATACAATTTAATCAGTCCATTTGGTTGATGTAATTACTTTTTTATAAGTATAAAAGATAGTTACTTTATGGTTTCTAACCCTAAGGGGTGTGACTTCGCAGTCAGAAAGACGCCGGAAACTGATATTAATGTATTGTATAATATTACATATATTGGAACAAACTATGGTGGGCGAGTATTGTTTTTCTCCAAGCGCTGGTGGAGAAGCTGGCGGAGGGATGATGTCTAGTGGATGGTCCTCTGTGGTCTCGTAGTCGATGTATGTCTCGTAGTCTGGCGATGTTCCTCCCTTTGTAGCACGTTCCTGTCTCGCCGTCTGCCATTCGTCCATTGGATACCGTCCTTAAGTACCATAGATATAGAAAACTAGCGAATCATAACCATGCAGCGACCATTCAGCCAATTGATGCACTCGTTTATTTGACTAATGAAATATGTCCACGCCTCTAGAAAGTGACATTTGGTTGATAAACATCCTTCAGAGGTCGAATGGTGCAACAGGAATATTGCTACATTACGGTGGTTTTTGTCGTCCGGTGATGTATTGTTTCCGTACCCGTTACGCAACAAAGAAATATCTTTTCTCTGCATCGGAGGGTAATTATGACGTGTTATTTATTTGTTACCCTTTTTTTCCCTTGGACATAACGAGAGCTATTGTGGTGATCCGTTCAGCTACAGTCTTTTGTCACATACATCCTTACAATTACCTTGGTTACGGTGATTTAGTGCGCGAGTTTCAAGAAGAACCCTCACATTACAATAAATTATATTGTGACTATCAAATAGTATCTATTTGGAATTTCGTTAATTACATTTACACCCCATCAACGCTCAAGAGTTTAATAATACCTCGTAATTTGTTTTAAATATAATAGCAATATTTGAAAAATTATCCAAAAATAGTTTTTTAATTACGCTTATTTGATCAAAATTATCTAATCTCTGTTAAGTAAATATTTTATTCATAGTGTAATTTTTGTAAAAAATGTTTATTTAGCCGTGCAGCACGAATTTTATGTACTTTATTTTTGAACTGTATATTTTAAGCAATGGAGAAGTATTTGGCAGTAATAACGCAACGAATAATTTGATAAAAGCAGACTATCGGTAGCTCGCGTATTGACCGTTGGCGACCACTGTCATAGATTACGTAATAAATGCGGATATTTTTTACTGTAGTAATTCTCCTTGATTACACTCGTTTATTACTGAGTGGTGCTGGACGAAAATGTGCCTTATGTATTACTGATTCCTATAATTTTGGCACAGTTGCCAACAGTTAGAAATTAAACTTTCAGATGTAAAAAATGTTACCTTGATTTTTTTATTCAGCTAACACATGATGGATATTTGTATGATAAACATAGATCACAAAAGGTCGAATTAAAACCTTAGTAACTGTTTTTTTTATGTATATATTTACTTCTATAATAAAATGTTTTCCGCATATTTTATCAGGTTACTAGCTTTTATTATCCCAGTTCTAAGTTTAATTATTTTCATCTGATAAAACATACCTCTTGGAGATTTAAAGGTGAATACAAGGTAGGCATTTAACTCTCAAATCAAGTCCTAACATTAAGCAGTTTGAATTGGGAATTATAGTCTAAAAGTTAAATTGCTAGAAATCACTTTCAAATGTACCAGTCAATTCATTGCCAAATGTTCAAATACGTTCCACTGCACAATTTTGGTTGGTACAAATTTTTCAGCAGCATAATAGGCATGGCGTAGCTAGGGTATGTGCCGCCCAGGATGATCCTTAAAATTGCCGCCCGCCCCCCATACATTTTTTTTCAGGGTCATTAAATCAGCATTTCTTAAAATAATAAATTGGTTATTATTAAGATCTTGTTATTCGTGAATTTATATATGTTTTAGTGCATAGACGATCCCATCGCGAATATGCCGCCCCCAAGCAAGTGCCTCCTGGGGCGGCCCGCCCCCTCCGCCCCACCAGGGTTAGTTTAAGCTATGATAATTTACTTGGATTTTAATGAACGCACTACTAAAAAATATTATTAAAAACAAAATAACAAAGTCGTGTATTCGGAGAGTTTATGACTGAATCTACTGTACTATATTGTTATATATTATATTCTTTGCTTTGTGAGATCATCGCCCTTTGTACGAGTTTTGATCCAGCATGACTATTTTTAGACTGATTACCCCTTTTCTAACTTCTAATTAGCCTAATTATATAAATATGGGAATCTTCTTTGTTCGTCAGAATTCCGACAAATAACTTTAAACCATACGATCAGTCGTCTGACCGATAAATACCGATTTTCATTGAGTACCCGAGAATATATAACAATATAATTAAAATAATTACAATATTTAATTTATTCAATATTTTTCTCTACGTGGTCAACTTAAAAAAAACACTTACTCTATTATTCCATTACATTAACCATTCTACCCATTTTACTGAATAAATTAGTACTCTTTTTAAGTGTATTTTAAATCAATATTATTATAACAATTACAATACATTATATAAATTTATGATTTTTTTCTTCGCCCCCCAAAATTGTTTTTGTATTTTTCCGCAATATTAATCTATACATGTATATGTACTACGTAGTCCTTGGATTAGTGCCAACAATTTGTTTGAATACCAAATATGTACTGTGTACATACACATGTATATAATATGTAAAACATGCAAAAATGTTGCCGTGCGACAAGAATATATTTAATTATATATTTCAGTACATTTAAATTACAGCGTGTTCTATTTTTATATACATATAATGATATTTGTATCTATAAGCAATCATTACAGCTCTATTTTGATACACATAACTTTTAACGCACTTGTTGAATGACGCCTCTGTTATCGATTTTTGTTCGGACTAAATACATATTTAATAATATGTATAAGCGCAAGGTGCGAGTCGATCGATAAAAGTGAAACTTAATGAGATTTTGTTTTAAAAGCAGAACACACGAGTGACACGTCATAATGGCGCCAGTATGACAGTTTTCAGTTAAATTTTTGTATTGAAAACATGATATGCTTATTTCGTATAAACAGCTTGGCTCTTGAAGAAGTGCTGATTTGCGCAATGTTTACAACTATACAATACAATCTATTTTTTTTAAATAATTACAGACGTAGAATCAGAACATAAGTATGTACTCTTATCCCTCGATTCATGCGGTATTCGTGTTAAAACATTTTTTTAAATACTCCATATTTAAAAAAATCAATTCAAACATATTTTGCACCACACGTGTAGCGCTGCGATGTACAAACGCATATTTTAACGGCTTATTCCTACTTATTGCACTTTATCTACATCTTGAACTTTTCCCGCTGCCTATGCAGTGTGTCTTGAGTTGCCTTTTGGAGTACACACGCGTCGCTGAAGATTTTACTTTATGCGTTAAAAAGTACACGTGAATACTATTTGTTCGTTTAATTAAAAATTTCGTTCTATGCCTCAATTCACGACATATTCACTGAAACGCATTTATCGTGCAATTGCTGGATGAGTATATATACGGAATAGCATAGTCCTTAATGTCTCGGACTAGTAACGCTGAGATTGCGGGTTCGAGCCCCAGCAGCGGGACTCAAATTTTTATTTATAGAAAATGCGCTATTATTAAAAAAAAACAGCTGCAGTGACTTATATTGTTTATAATTGTATAGCGAATAATAATTTATAATTAATAATATATATGTCACTGATTCAGTCTGGTGGTTAATATCTACTTGTATGGATTCATTATATCTGATTGACTTACTCAGTTGGTACATATTTGCCCGTTGTAACGCACTGGGCTTACGCCTGTCAGGTTACAACAGAAGATTTAATCAAAATCAAAATATAGAAACTGTCAATTTAATATAGTTGTGCTACTATATAGATATTTTTATAACCTTATATTTTACTCAATGATACAATCAATAGGTCTGCTTTCGATAGGTTATTGTCTTAAAACCAGCAGTTAATTAATTATTAGTATTTATTCAGTTACCAAAGTTAGTTAGGATTTTAATGGTTGTTCGGTCCATGACACACATGTTAGATCACCAGAATTTATAAATATTAGATCTACACATATATCAACAAACTATCAGACTAAGAATGCAACAATATATTCGAGCTGTGTTTTTAAATTAATAAATAATTCATCGTTTTTAAATTTCAAATAAAAAAATCTTGTTGTTAATCTATTGATGCAATATAACAGGCGTTATTTTGAAGTTTCACAGTAAACATGTTTTAATTAATTGTTTACTATTTATTATATAATTTCAATAATTATAATCCAAATTCTAATAATGAATTTGCGCTTCAAACTTAACTTTTTTAGGTTGTTTTAAAATTTTGATGTCAATATAATTATAAGAAATCGATTTTGTGTATATTTTTAGTAGCACTTATAAATAAATTATATTTATTTGAAATGTTGCATTCAATTTATAAATACTTTTGTGTATTTTATTTTGAAGATTTTTGTATAAACGCTAGATGTTAGTAAAATAAATAATCTTATCTCCATTCACAAGTTTTTATTAAAATCACAATAAAAAACACATTACATAGTCATCATCATTTTTACCATTGCGTAACGTGTACTGTATAAGCTATAAATAAATAATAATAAATTGCAAAATTCATAAAATAAAATAAATGAATTTATATATTTTCTACAGCCAAAACCATCTCACAGTCATTTTCGAAATTATTAAAGAATTCTCGAATATATTTCTATGTTCGAAGATAGATGTCTCTGTTATAATTATTGTATTTTTTCTTGTGAGATCTATGTATATACTATTTTTTCTTTTAATTTTAAACATTTTTCTTCAATGTATTTTAAATATTTATATTTTAGCATAGTTTTGAACCATTTATAAAAATTGTGCTTAGTATCAAGTCATAACATTTAAATCTAAACTGAAACCTCAATTTCAATCTGATTTGTGATAATGTTTTGAACACATAATATCAAGCACTTCAAATATATTTTATTGTATAATATTTCAATAACCTATTTCGTTGGTTCGTTCGTAAATTGCAACCAAAATTGTACATTCACAATAAATATTAGTAACGAAATTTAATACGAATCATAAATACTAATATCACAATACAGACAGTTCTCTTCTTGATATCATGGCAATACTCAATATTTGACATCTTTCCTTATGAAAAACCCAATTTTTTACGCGAATCGTCAACAATTTGAATTAATCAGAAAACAATATTAAACTTTTCATCTTGGTTTTTTTCTCCTATAGATTGTTAATAATAATTTAATTTCCTATTTTTTTTAAACGATACTGTACGTACATTTGTTGTAGCTGATCGTTTTTGTTCAAAGTTCGACGTAAATTGTTGATTAATTTATTTACAATTTACCCCAATCTTCTTTTATCATATCGGCACCCTTTTCAGCGATCATGTACGTCGGCGCATTTGTGTGTGCCGCTGGGATCTCGGGCATGATGCTCGCGTCTATCACTCTCAAGCCTTTTACTCCATGAACTTTCAACCTGGAATCGACGACGCTAGTAGCGTCTTCTTTGGGTCCCATTTTGCAAGTACCAGACGCGTGATAAATCGTGAACGTGAAATGTTTAGCATGACATGCCCAATAGGAATCTGAACCAAAGCCAAGATGGGCGCACCCAGGTATCGGTACACTGTACAATTTCGATCCCATTTTTTTCAGGGTACTTTGCTCGGCGATTTTGATCGCTTCCTTTATTGCCGTCACCATTGTCGCAACATCGTATTTGTGCGCAAAGTAATTGGGGTATATCGACGGATGCGTTAACGGGTCGGCGTTTTTCAACATTACTCTGCCCTTCGACTTCGGCCGCAGAAGCATAGGAAACACCATGAAGGACTGCTGGTCGCCGAGTTCGGAGTAGACCTTCTCGTAAAGATCCGATCTGAATCCGAAGTTGCTTTTGAACGCAGAGTCTCCGTTCATAGAACCTCCTACGAACAGCAACTCGATGTCGGGCCATCCGTCGTCGTCCTGGGGGTTCTCCGTATCCGCGAAAACGACAGCTTCGCAACCTCCGGGTATCGACAAAGGACCATTGTGATAATTTAACCAATCGTATATCATCTCGTTGTTAGCAAAAATTTCGTCCAATGTCAGCGAAAAATTCTGTCGATTCAACGTAAACGATAACCCACCGGCCGCAATGTGATCCATCAGATTATAACCAACCCTTAAATCTTTGATCACGTTAATTCCTAGATCTCTCAAGTGCTTCTTAGGTCCGATGCCCGATAGCATTAGCAACTGTGGAGAATTTACAGCGCCGGCCGATACGATCACTTCTTTTCTCGCCATAATTCTGTACGTTTTATTGTCTCGTAAAAATTCGACACCGATAATTTTACTGCCTTCGTTGAGCAACTTGGTGACCATGCTTCTCTTAACCACGTGAAGGTTCTGTCGATTTTTGATCGGATGGAGATACGCTCTACTGGCACTGTGCCTCGTTCCGTTGCTCAAAGACACTTGAAGGAAGTCGACGCCAGTTGCCCGTTTTCCGTTCATATCCCTGATTTTATAACCCATCTCTCGAGCCGAGTTAACCCATGCCTGTGCCGTTTTCGTCCTATAAGGTATATAAGACACGTCCAGATACCCATTCTGGCTATGATAATCGACATCGTTATACTTATCGATTCTGAAATTTTCTACTTTTTTAAAATACGGCAGAATGTCTCTCCAACTCCAACCCTTGTTACCCATCTTCTCCCATAGATCGTAATCGTTTCTATGTCCTCTAGTGTAGATCATGTAGTTGAGGACGCTCGAACCGCCCATCACTTTACCCCTAGGCCAGTTGCACTGGTTGTTGTTGAAGCCTACGCAGGCGCGCTTAGAAGGCATCGTCTTGTATTCCCAGTCAGCGGGTGAATGTTGCAGAAAATGAGCGGCGAGTGGTATATCCATCAGGAAATTTTCCCTGTTTCCCGCCTCTATCAGCAGCACTTTCCATCCCTCGATTTCAGTGAGCCTGTTTGCTAGCGTGCACCCTGCAGTACCGGCTCCCACGATTATGAAGTCGTAGCGCTTCAGAATGTCACTCCTGTCTATCGGCTCATCTACTATCTGTCTAGCTCCATCCCGCAGAAACGTTATTACGGATTCTATCATTGTCTCAGTCCTACTGCACTCAGTCCTTTGCAGAGACTGAACCAGCAAGATGAAGGCTATCGTCTGTATCCAGCGAAAACCTTCCATGGCTGCCTCTGTTGACCTGCATAAATAAAACATACATTAAAACGATTGCATTATTATTATAAAGTGTGTGTCACATGTACCAACTTTTAACCCTTAGCTTCTACAGAAGTCATCAAGAAAATCGCCAACACTTATTGGACACATAGAGGTCCTATAAATCTTTGAGCCTAATATGTGGTTATTTATTATATGACGTGAATAGGTGCCCCCAACATAAATATTAACACAAATATCAGTCGCAGTGAATGGATTAAATTCCTTCACATGCAAATGCGTTATTATAAACAAGTTTAAACGCTCTGAATTATTCAGCAGCATAATAGGGCTACCAACCTTAAGGGTAACTTTGCGCTGTGTAATATAATTTCAACTAAAAAATTACCTCTGCAATTCAAACTGATATTTATATTGTATTTGTAAATTTATGTATAAAAAACAAATCAGTACATATTGGTTTTTGGGTATGTCAGTAGTTCAAATTAATATAGTAATTTTAAATTGCAACGTACTCTATTGAGTTTGAGTCCGGACTATGTATAAATATTATACTATTATGAATACATATTTATCAAAATAACGTTAAAAGTAAAGATTTCCTAATAACGATTTATGTGAAAGTCTTGATAACAGTTTTAATACAGAAGTGCAGATAGTTTTAATACAGTCATAGCAAATAAAAAGGAGACGAAAGTCTAAAACAAAATGACCTATGATTAAATCATGGAATTCTTATGGGTATGAAGAATTTACAGGGTTTACATTTATACTGTGTTCAGAAAGTTAAACTCTGTTCAAATACAATAGGCGACATTTAACAAAGTCTTTATATTTTTGCAGTGGTTCTAGTGGGTCTTTTATTTATTTTTTTAAGTTCTCAATTCCCAGGATTCACATTTCAAAAACCAGGACGAGAAAATGTCAGTGATGTTTTATGTTCTTTCTTATAAAAACAAAGTCAAGCTTCAAATTTTAATGATGCCTATCCAAATCCTCTGTAGAATGTACAAAAATTAAAAAAAAAATTTAATCTTAAAAATAGTTCAACTCCGATGTAAAAAGAATTAATTTCATTATACCAAATGTTGACGTTATATGAAACGAAACGGATCTCATATATACTAGGTGTGTCACATTTTTGCAAAAAATTATACAAATTATGAAATTAAATTACAAATCTGCGAATCAAACGGATCGGTGATTATTGCGCAAACGAAAATAGCGCACAGCGAAAATTCGTCAATATATGTGTATTTAGCTATCGCCACGAGAAAATACGCACATGCATAATAGTAGTAAAGCCAAAAGCCATAATATTATTAAAGGCGCCGTCGCATTGGGAACGCTCATACTGCGACGGCGACGGCACGATTTTATTGCTTATGACGTGGATTTTTGACTTTTGTGAAGGAATAATTGCTTTTTGCGCTCTTTGCGTTTAGATGTAGTACTTTATTCGATTCTCACTCGTAATACTGATATAAAAAGTTTTAATATCGAGCGTTTTCACCGCGAAGGCACGATTTTATTGCTTTTGATCTGGACTGAAATTTTATTATATGGCAACAATGAGCAGTAAAGAAAACACCACTAATTATCAGATAAATATTATGAGTATATATTTTTAATGCTTAATTGAAATATTTTGCATAAAATATGTCGATACGGTGGCTATTTTTCATATTTATTTGTAGCGTAGAAAGGGTTATTCTTGCCTATTATTATTTATTCAAAAAAATATTTTATAATGTTAAAAATATATATAAAAAGCCATTTTTGTCATGAGGCCCGGAATCATCGTTTTCCCAGGGCAAGGGTTCGCTCTCGGCGGCCCTGTAAAATAAAATGTGTTTATATCACAGATGTCAATATGATTTCAATTTGATAATATCATGTTTTGAAATATTAATAATTTACATTGGTATGTATGTATGTTCAAAATTTTCGCTGTGTGGAACTTTCGTGTGCGCAATTTTCGTTTGCGCAATAATCCGGTCACCAAATCAAACACAATTCGACAAAAAATTTTAAGCCAGGTTTAATGTTTAAATTTTTTTTATTATTGCTACAAAATATTTGTATTTTGTTATTATTTTTTTCAATAAAAATACTTGAAATTTTCTATTCCCGGGATTACCTGGGATTCTACGAATTTTCAATTCCGATTCCCGGGAACAGCACCCACTATTGTTTACCGATACTAATCGACACACTGTAGATTTTTACATATACAATGATGATAAATATAATTATTCTTAATTGTTAAAGTTTTTTCATAAATAAAAAATAACAATTATGTGGATTCTAATAATTTTAAATATTATATATTATTTCATAATATGAGTCATGACAATAATATCGATTGTAAGTACGTGTCTTGACTTGTAATGTAAATTATAGGGATGTAACACAAATATTGCCACCTTTGTGCTCTACTGACTGTGATTTCTGAATCAAATAGTTTAAAATCTTTTTTTGTATTCTAATAGAAACAAGAGTTAAAAATTAAAATTTAGTTACTTTGAAGGACATATTTTATTAACTCTTTTATTAGAATGCATTTTATTGCATGTGGTTTTAGGTAAAAAAATATTTAATTAAATTATAATACATAAAGGTATTTATTTCTCGTGTATAAATAAATATAAAATTAGCACATGATCCATAAGGTAATACATATAATACACTAATACTACATTTAAAAATATACGACATACATATATGTATGTATATTAATATGTTACTTTACTTGTAACTGCTTTAATAATCATTCATGTTTCTGGCTAACCCTGTATTACCATAGTAACCAATGTGATTCGCATTGAATATGTAAATATATGTATGTACGTGTATTTGATCATTTTTCTACGTTGATATTATCTTTATCCTTTATATTATTAATTTTGTGCAATATTTAGAATGCGGATTTTACTAGGCTTAAAAATCATGAATTTCTTCATAGAATATTTGCCATTTTGTGTGTTTATGTTGACATTTTATGAGTATAATATATAAATGTTAATTCGATTAGCATAACCATAGTTATGTTATATAATGTGTGACAGGTTTTTTTTATTTGAATCGTATGTTAATAAATGTTACAGTACAGGATTTTTGTAATTCAGAATTTAATAATATTAAAAATAACATTTTGCAATATTTTTGTATTTATAACCTTGCAAGTTTCATTATATGTTTTTTTATCGATCAATGATGTATTCGTAACTAGGAAATAGATACGGAACTTAATTATGGCCGTGAATTTAAATTGATGTTACGTTATCGTAATAGGTACATTTTTGCTTATTTTTAATTATTTAGTGCTAAGATAAGAGGTGTTTGCCTCGGAAATGGATTAAAAAAAATATTCTGCTTGCCCGCGTGTGAGAAAGGAAAGGCTTTTATGAACAAAAAATAATAGACATACAGGTTTTAGTTTTAGCCTGGTTTACACTAATTAAACATGTCAATATGCCACTTTTTGGTCATCCTTAACCTGGAAAATATAAATCGAGCTTATGGTGCGCGTTAGTTTTATCCAGCATGTGATATTGTGACCTCTGCGGTACGATATCACGTCTCAAAGCCCGTTTAAAGATATTACGAAATCATTATCAAAAAGTCGTTGACAATGAACCTTGTTTTGAAATTTCTTATTTTTTTAATTAAATAAGCATTTGCGCGTATGTGCGCTCGTTGTAATTTTCGTCAAAATGTTACGATACGATGACGAAATTAGAGCTTGAGACCGTTTAATCGGCGTTTTATTTAAATTTATGATCGCAAAAATGTAAACCTTCTAAGAATCGGAGCTTACTGAATTTTGTATAAAATAATGTTTTCATAGCTTTGACTGCAAGTAGTGATTCCACCCCTATTTTGGAACAATAAGTGCCATAACATTTATTCAAAATTTGAACCATAAACCGATTTCTTCCGTCTTCGCATCGCTGCCGTGATATTTTGTAAACGTTTATTTTATGGTAGTTTCGAAAATGAAATATCAAGTTGCAAATCTTTGATCTCTAGAAATTTAACATATAATTATGATTTTACAAAAAAAAAGTATTTTTATGTTCCTTTTTATGTAACAATATTTTTTGTTAAATATAATTCTCACTGCATATACATAATATAACCTTATAATACTTTTAGTACACAAAAAAGCAGTATAATATTGAATAAATTACTCTGCCTGTGCAATTAATTAAAACCTTAAAAAAATAATTAATAAATTCAATTCTAAATAAATATAATTTTACCTCATCAGTATTACATATAAATTTCTCTTTCACAAGTTTTTAATTATTTTTCAATATTTTTTAATTAAGAATGTTGTAATAACTGCCAATTATATAAAAGTAAACATTATTTATTGTAGTGTCTTTTTTGTATCTCCTCTAACATTGATTAGGATTTAGAAGTATCGCATTTAAATATGTTCAAGTAATACCTATTAATATATAATGTTTCTATGTCATAATTTGCATTAATATCATTAGGTTATTGCGTTTAATTATTACATTATAATTTAAAATATATTACGCCAATTCGATTTGCATACATGGACGTTTTGTATACGGAAGCAATTGGTACTAAAGTTAACCAATTTTTAAATTATGGCTTTTTTAAATCCAATGACGTCGAAATTTGCGATAAAATTTAAATAAATATTTATAGCATAAAATGCTCAATCTGTTTCAATTCTAAATACTGTTAAATAAAAAATGTGTTATGAAGAACAATCTGTTATTTATTATGATGATGAGCAAAAAATGCAATTAATATTAATCTTTAATATATACATATGTATGTTTATAATAATATATTCCTAGGAAAAACACCGCTGGCATAATTGTTTGCTTCTGTTCTGTTCATATATCATATAATAATTTATTTTTAATACTCGCGGAATACACAAAAACTTAAGAAAAAGATTTTTAATCTTGATTCGTTGTTAACGATATTAGGATCAGATTCATCTTATGATTCACAAGCAATTAAAAAACATTACTAGGATCAATCGATCGTCGATTGTTGTTTTTTTTTAATGTAACAATTAACATAATTGCTGTAATATTGTCGGGCATGACCGAGCTCATAATTGAACGCCTAGACCTTATAGTCTAATTGTTGGTTATGTAGCTATTTGCATCTAGGACGCGTCTTTGTGCATGCACGTGAAATTATTATTAATTTGAAACGTTTGACAATCGCTGGCTTTGCCGTCGGCGCCCTTGACAGCGTTCCATTTTTCAGCGATTTTTAATCTGCGCCGATTACATTACACGTTAATTGAACGCACATAATTAAAAAGGAAAAAATCGGTGGCACGCTTATCGAATTTTTGCATAAAATCATTATCGACATGAGCTTTTACCGAGTAAAGCTCGCACCTAATTTTTGGCAAAACTTTCGGAATAGAAAATTAGCTTACTGCGATTAAAAAATGCCGAATTAGAAAATTATTATTGCAATATTAGTTTCGAAAGGACTTTTTGTTGAAATTTTTTAAGTCTGTTTTTGCATTGTATATAAATGTAAATGCACGCGGATTCTATTGATTGTATCATATGTAAAATATACTATCTTGTTATTTTAGAAAATATACTAAAAAGCTCAAGGTTCAATTGAACATTTTTGTTATAATGCACGTAGGCATTGAACGATTTTTAATCATATATATTTTTTTTAATTGGGAGATGCTAGTTTAACCTTGTTGTTTTTGTAATAAAAAAAATTTTATGATGTTATTTATAGTTTTAAAAATAAATACCTTTATAATTCAATTAGAGTAGGCGAGTAACTTATATTTTATAATCAGAAAAAAAGTTTAGCAATAAAATAAAAATTATTTAAAATCTGGTATATGTAAAAAAGCTAAAATATTATGTATTTTATCCAAGCAACGTGCTCTTCCTAAATTATTTAATAAATTATTATATTTACAATTAAGGTTATCATTACTTACGTTTAATGTTTGTTCTTGAATAAAAACACTGATTTTGATAAACTTCACATCGATTATTTTAAATCGTTCATTCCACAATAATCACTGAATATACCATACATATATTATGTTAACTGTGCCGAACTAAAATCTATCAAGATACAATGTGTCATTCACGAATACGCGCTGCGTCTGACGCGCCCGCGCTCGGTGGTTCGACTCTGTGTGACCGAGTCATCCCTGATTTCAGCCTTTATAAATGTGCTGCCGATCAACCTTCAAAACGCTTCACTTTGCTAAGGTCTAGGTCCGTCCATTTCAAAACCGGCGATACGTGAGAGTAGGCGCGGATAAGGGAGCGATCGCTCAATCTGGTTTTGCCGGTTCGCTTAAAAAAATTTTTTCGCATCCACGCTCAGCAAATTTGTCCGGTTTAGGTGGATGATATGAAATAATTAGCCATTAGTATACAAATTCCTGAACCGATATGAATATTTTCAGTTAGATATGTAAATATGTTGTGTTATGCATAAAATTGTTATTTTGCATTTTTCCAAAGCAAATTGGAGGATATTTTATTCTTATGACGTGATCCTTACAGCGTAGTAGTGGTGAATATATTCAATATAGATGTTCAATGTATATTTTATTATAATAAAGTTTTAAATACTATCTTGATAGTCGAATAACGTAAGTCTATTCGAGGAATGCTTTAAAAAGTACTCTTTAGTATTCAGTGCAGTCTATTGTTGTAGTGATCTATACTTTGTGTGGAAATTATAGGCACTATAATATGTATACACGATCGCAACTTCAGATGCAAATATGTTTACATGATATGTTTCTCCAATGTCCATCGATTGCTAAATTGTATGTATTTCACCGATAAAAGATCTTAAAATTACCGTATTAATTAATTTTTAATGTAATTATAAAAATTATACAAATTTTTTACTCTTCAATTTTTTAATTTAATTATTTATTTCAATGTCATTTACAAAAATGAATATAAAAAATAATACAAAAACACTTCTGTTATTGATTTTTAATTTAAAATTATCACATTTATATTCAAATAATGTCTATGTAAATTTTAACTATTCATCATTATTCAAAAACTGTTTTGCCTCACGAATAAAATCTTATTTTTTACTTTTGCGGATTATCTTAGGAATTGTAATTATAAGCCAAAAAATCTGTTTGCTGAAGCAGCAAAAACTCTCTTACAGTGAACACGGGTGTCGGGTAAAACTTCACAGATTGTCAACGCAACTATTTTCAGCTCAAAACGTCATTTGCATCACGAGTTCTAGAGATTTTAAATATGAGCTATGAAGCTTTAAAAGTACACCCATATCTCGATTTACGCGGTAAAAAAAAACATTTTTTAAATATATATTGCAATTGTATGTATTCGACGTTTATGAGTTCAATGACATACCCACCCCTCCACTTATTAATTCCAATAATGGAGTTTATTAACTGCATTGAGAGAAGGATTTGCCAACATTAACGAGTTATTCGTTGACTAAGAAATAGACGAGAAATTATTAATTACTATGCTAACTGAAACCAATCAATCGTATCATAAATATTATATCAGTGTTATTGATGATTCTGATGAATCAAATTAATTAACTTTGTAAAATAAGTTCTACAACTGGCCAATAAATTAGTAAATTCGGTTTTTACTATGGCATCCAAATACACAACCAACTTTATTACACGGTTCTCGTGTATTTTTATAAAGGAACCGGGTACCCGGTTTGGTTCCGGGTAAATATGTCTGCACTACACTCTCTGGAAGTTGGCCAAGGTTGGCCAAGGACGGAGAATATAGTGGGTTACTTCGATCGAGTCCGATTCTGCCCGCTCTAAAATCTCTCGGAAGTTGTCCGAGGTTACCGAGAACGGGAGGTAAAGTGGGGGTAATTCAGTCGACTTGGCCAGCTTCGAGCGCTTCCGAACATTGTCGGCAAAAGGACCGAAGTCGGAGCTGCTCTTTCGAGTGCGAGCGGTGAGATACTTCCCCTGTCGCTCTCTCGCGTGTTAAGTGACGAGAGTGAGAGAGATAATGATATGGTGTTTCGCAAACTGAGATAGAACGAGTAACTCGCTTCAATTTCAGTATGCGCGTAGGCGTTCTATGGTTAACACGCATGACGAGCTCTGCATCGTGGTCACGTGGTCAAGTAATAATACCACAAGCTTATCGGGGACTTCAACAGACTCTTACTGACGTCTTTGAATATTTTAAGGCACCTAAAGGAATTAATTATATTTTTGATAGTATATTCTTCCAACAGATATCGTTATTATATTTTTTTTCATATAAAATTAAATAATTAAAAAATAATTAGTGGTACTTGATTTTGTTAAAAAAATCCTTTCAAATATTCTTGTGTATTTTCCTAGATCGGTTTATATAAATGTCACACCATAACGAATTCTTATTTAGAATCGATGCCGACATATTCTAGGATAGTCACAGATGTGTTGTTCGTATTCTGAAGTATCATTTTTATGTCTTATGGCATTTTGCAAAAGCCGACAAATATTTTGCGTAAATTGAATATTTACGACCGAAAAGTTTTCACTGATATTGTATTGGTGAGTGCCCACACAAACTTTTATAATTATTAGTAGCGTAATTTTAATAATATGACAATTTAAAAATTGCGATTATTTGGCACATTTTTCGATCGCGCGCAAATATACAGAAGCCGCCGTCCTGACGTCATTCACGGCTGCCGTCCGGACGTAGGTCTCGGCCGACTTTAGTTGTAACTTCCAGAGAGTGTAGGGCAGGCATTATATAGTGACCCGGAGTTCAAATTTACAAATATTGGATTCTTGGATTATCTTGGATTTTTAATTGTACCTTGAATTTTATACTATGTATACAGCTGTGATTTTAACGGACTTTTTGGAAGCACCGAATATCGTTGCCCGGAAAGGTTTAACTAATCTGTAAATCGGTTTTGCAAAATAGAAAAAAAATGTGTTGTTAAATATCAGCGAGGTTTAAAAATCAGTTTCGCGCAGTATAATTAAATTACACTGGTCAACACAATTTTAAGTTAATTTGCATAGTTTTATCATATAGTACTTGCCATACTATGAAACAATTGTTACAGAACTTTGTAAAATATTTAAAAAACCTGACCTCTAGCACAAAAAATCAAAATTTGTCGACCAGTGTTATCAAGGATTTAAAAAAAAACAACCTAAAAATTAGTAATATTTTATTTCATTAGAGTAAATCCAGAAGAATCTGCTGCTAGATATTACTGATAATAAAGATTTTGAACCAATTCTAAGGAAACAACAGTATAGATTAGAATACAACAGCAACAAAGAGGAATATTAATTATTTTTCCGTCTTAAATTATAAATTGTAGGGTGTATATTGTTATTGTAATCTCGTAATATCGTATATCAATACATTTTTTGTATTGATATACGAGAATGTACATTATGTATATGTATAATTGTATGTGTTCGCTTTACGTGATTTTTCGTAACTTATCTTCTAAATTTGTATGGAGTTATAAATCTTGATTTATCTATCTTCCATTTTTGTATGTGTTCTATGCCTCGATTTACACAAAATTTTGTGGAACCTATCTACCGCGTAAATTGAGGTTTGATCGTACTAGTACTATTATATAAACCCTTATCTCTACAATAATAATTTTGTCTTATGCTTAGATATTTTTAAATTTTATCGTTAAATACTTACCGGTCACATATAATTTTCTAGCTTGCATACAATTATTTAGTTTTAATATTTCTCCAATCTACCATTTCTAATTTTAAAGCTATTTTTTAATTCAGGCGTGGTGCTCGAGAGACGTCTTTTTGACCGCAATCCCTAGAAGCCGTGTCAACAGATGACCTGCGGCCCCTCTGATACTGCGCCTACCGCTGGCTAGCAGCATAATTAATTCTGTTTCTTATTATATGTACATACGCATATTTATTTTTTAAATAAAATCTGACCATTATGAAAGAAAGCATAAATGTTTTTGGTTGCTGTGATTGCCGATTTTTTTTGCCACACACAAGTGAGTAAAAACACCTTACTCGGTACGAAATTTTCCATTGAAACTTGCGGTGTTTTTTTGTTATTATGTTCGTAACGCACTCTCAAGATGTTAATTCAAACACTACCGAAAGAAAGACATGCTACCCAAACGACAAATAAGTCACAACTGACCGTTAAAGTTGTCCTTTCTTTTGGGTTTCCCTAATATATATGTATATTTGTTTATTATCACAATTTGGCTTAGACATTAGTAAATATTTTCATATAATCCAACATTTTGCTACTTTAGATATTACTTTTCTTGTATTGGAGTGAGTCATTATCATAATGAACAAATTAAGCAAAGTTATTTATTTTTTAATCGAATTCAACTGTATAAGTAATTTCCAAGTTTATGTTGGCACATTATAATAATACGTATTTAGTTTGGTTGTTGTTTCGGTTTCCGTAATTCTTTTAAATAAAATTTTATTATTCTAGGTATGCAAGATATTTATTCATGTGTGCAATTTCAATCACACCCTCAATTCTGCCTGTTTACGAATCCAGTTTTAAGTGGCAATGAACTAATATGTATTTCATACGGATTCAAGGGACACGCCATAAAAATCAGAATTCCTTCATGTCAAAAAAAGTTTTCATCCCGCTCAAGAACGTGGAATTAGGGTTTGCAATATCGGTAATACTAGTATTAGGGCAAAAATCTGTATTACAAAATAAAATACTTGTAGTACTGGAAAAATATTTATTTTAAAATGTTTACCTAGACTTATTGTTCCTAACCTTACCAGTATTGATTTTTTTCTCAGTAATATCGGTATTACTGCAATCCCTACGTAGAAATGATTGTTTCTCTTATGGATGGATACCAGAGTTCATACAACTTTTTACAAAATAATAATAAAAGGCTTTAACTTTCAATGCCAACAAGAATTTCAGGGTTCTGATTATTTTTTTTTGCATAAATAAGTGTACGTGTATACGTTTTAATAAAACAGCAACGTTGCAAATAAGCCACGATCGATTTCACGTTTTAAAAGTTTCGAAAACTTTTTAATAATGGTGCTTAATTTTACGTACTTGAAGTTCTGTTTTTCGTTGCAATTCATAATTTCCCGATATTGGCCTTTTTATTATAACTGTGATCACGTAATAAAATGATGACTACTCTCCTCGCTTTCTCGATATCAATTTGCGAACGGCCTTAACTGGACATTGTCGCTCGGTCTGCATAATGAACACAGTTTGACCTATTTATCGAAAAGGAAAATTTGGTAACCTGTTCTCCGAAATTACACGTCTCGGTTAGTGTATCCTTGTGATAGTGATGAATAGTATACGAGCGAAAAATCTTAATTTCATTTCGGTCTTAGCTGCATGTGCGATTTTCCTCAGCTTTATTATGTTTATATAGTTGAGTTGAAAATATAAGGGAAGAATAGATGAGAGTTTTTATTTTGATGTATAATAATGCCCTTACAATACCTGTTGACATTGATGAGTCGAAGATTCATAGAATAACAAGTCATTGACGTCATCATAAAAATGTAATTACTTATAATTTAACCAAAAAAATCTTAGGTCTATGACTCTGATATTAAATGTACTTTTCGCTGTTTGGATCATAATTGAGAGGGTAGAATTGACCTTGCGAATATAATTTGGCATTAACACCATTAAATTAATTGGTTTGTTTTTATTTTTCCGCCGTAATGACATTTTATATCACACTATGTAAACGATTAAAAATTCCAAGAATAACCGATTAAAAAATGATTGCAATTATAAGTAATAACCGAAAATGATTGCGATCGTCATTGAGAGCTTTAATAAGCATGATTGTGATTGAGTCATTTTTGCCAAAGTGGCTTAGTATGCATATAGGTATTTTAAAGTTTCGAAACAGCAATGATTAGTTAGCAATTTCCTCAAACCCTGTTGTGGAAAAACCGAACATTTTTCAGATGATTCAGTGTATTCTAGGTTAATGTATGTTTCTAAATAATTTTTAGTAATTTAATACAAACGTGCATTATTCTTGGCAAGTATTGCACGAATTTTTTACATTATTTCCTTATAACTATATTATTTTGCTAATTATTACGATTGTTATGCACTTAGTTGTATCTATCATATATTTTTTTAGTCACGTTTTATTTATCATTGTTTAATCAAACTGTATGAATAATATACATATACAATTTTTAAGTGTGCATAAAAGAGAAACAATTTATATTTATGTACTATTATAATATTTACAAATATTTTTTTTTATTTTCAGGTAATAACACGGCGTAAATAAAAAAATCAATCAAAGTTCAGTAAGTAAAGTAAGTTTATTATCATATGAACATTTTGACTAATACACGATGATTTATTTTATTATAATATATTTACAAATCATCTATGACACAATTCGTATAACACTAAAAACTACACTCACTATATAGTCCTTCGTCTTTCATACGATTTTAATTGCAACCAATCTTCTTTGATTAAGTCCGCACCCTTTTCACCGATCATCACCACTGGTGCGTTCGTGTTTCCACTCACGATCGTGGGCATTATACTAGCGTCTATCACTCTTAGTCCCTGTATTCCGTACACCCTCAATCGAGGGTCTACCACGGCTTCAGTATCCCAAGAAGGACCCATTTTAGCGGTTCCCACCGGATGGTAAATGGTCATCGATATAGTTCTCATGTGGCACTCAAAATAAGCGTCTGATAAAAATTGATACATTTTACAATTAGGCATGGGCTTCATGTATAGTCTTGAACCGAATTGCTTAAATGAAGAAGCATCTGCAACTTGCAATGCTATTTTGGCACCTTCTACTAACGTTGCGACGTCGAATGGGTTTTCAAAGTATCTTGGATTGATTACTGGCTTACTGTAAGGATTTGAAGATCTCAGTTTAATGTATCCTCTGGTCTTTGGACGCAGAAGAAGCGGCATTATTGTCCAAGCGTCTTTGTTCGTAATGGGCTTCCAAACGTCATTATACACTTCGTCTGATAATCCTAAAACTTTTCTGACTCTGACTCCAGCGTCGGAGCTGTAAGCCGCGGGCGCCATGTGAAATTGCACATCAGGCCAAAGTCCAGATTTATTGGCGTATTTAGTGTTGATGAACGCCAAACCTTCGACACCTCCCAAAGTAGTCATGGGACCTCTTTCTCTGACGACGTATTGCATCGTAACAGGAAAAGCTTGTAGCCTATCCTGAACGATAGCCACAGGCTTATCTACTAGGAAGGTCAATCCACCCATGGCGACGTGATCTTGAAGGTTTTCGCCAACTGGAGCATTTTTCAATATCGGAATGCCCATTTCCATCAAGTGATTCTTGGGTCCGATTCCAGAAAGCATCATCAATGTGGGTGAGTTCACAGCGCCGGCTGATAGAATGACTTCTCTCTTGGCTAAAACGGTTCTTTTTTGCCCGTTTTTGATGAATTCAACACCGTAAGCTCTACGAGTTAGAGGGTTGATCAGAATTCTGCGTGCGAAAGAGTTTAAACTTATGTGAATGTTTTTACGCTTGCGCACCGGTCTCAAAAACGCCTTCGCCGTGCTGCATCTGGACCCTCTTCTTATGGTCCCTTGAGCTATCATAAAACCGGTCTGATACTCTCCGTTTATGTCTCTGTTTTCATATCCGATCTCAGTTCCAGCTTGCACGAACGCGGCCACTAAAGGTGACCTCCAAGGAGCTTCTTGAACCGTCATATAGCCTCCCTTTCCGTGATATTTAGTACCGGTCAAGTAAGGATTTCTGTTGTCTTCGGACTTTTTAAAGTAGTGCAGCACGCTCTCGTAACCCCAACCGGGGTTCCCGAACGACTCCCATTGGTCATAGTCGTTTCTGTTGCCCCTCACGTAAAGCATGTAGTTGAGCACGCTAGAGCCGCCGAGGACCTTGCCTCTGGGCCAATTACATCTGCCGTTCTTCATACCCAAACACGCCATACCAGTAGGTTCCGTCTTGTACTGGTAATCAATTTTGGACAACTGCAGATACGACGCTAACGAAGGCACGTCAGATATTTCATTTTCGTCTGGCCCTGGAATTATTAATATATTGGTATTTTTAGAGAATGTATTTTATTTTAAATTTATGATACCCACCTGCTTCCAAAAGCAGCACATTCCACGAAGGGATTTCGCTCAATCTGCTTGCAATGACGCTTCCGGCTGATCCGCCGCCCACCACTATAAAGTCGTACTCAGTGACAGGATTAACGTCCAATACCCTTCCTTCCGGATCGTGACTTTCGTAATTGCTATAAGTTAAAGCTCCTAAAAGTAAAGGTACCACCCACAGACTCGTGATTCCTATTGTCTTGAGCGCGGTAGACGCCAACAGTATTACTCCCATTATAATATAATTTTACACTAAACGTTCGATCCTAGACTATCTTTGGTAACAATGTCGGGTGGTTCCGGTCTTCTTTGTCTCGTACTGCACTGACGCTTGTATCTTCGCCTGACCATCCTACGCAGGCCGAAATCCTAGCCCAGCGGCGATGTCCACTCATTCGTTCAGAGCTTTCTGAAATAAATAAAGAAAATGGCATGAAAATATTCTGCGTCAATGGAATACATTAACGTCACACAAGGTCGTAAATATTGTTTTTGATTTATTGCTGTTTTTTCGCTTTGGGTATGTATAATAATGAACTTTCTAACTGTTTTTCGTACGTGACGCGCGTTTTCTTTCGCATCGGTAACATTATTTCAGGACGTTCGCATATTGTGCTTGTTTACATCGGCTTCGATTATGGTGTTGTCATGTTCACGTTATTTTTGACATCGTTCGTTGCTAAATGTCGCATGTGAAACTCATCAGTTTTGATGCATTATTTATCGTATTCAAAAGCGTGTTATTCGTGTTCATTACGTTACAAAAATGTACTACGCGTGTGCTAGACGTGAGAGATGTATCGAGTCGGTGCTTTAACGTGTCGACCTTGATATGTGCTTTTACGTAATTTTGATTAACGATATTGGTGAGAAATTTATGTTTTTTTATTTATTTATGAATTATATATTAATATAACCACAGTTGCTACTTTGTCTGTCTCGTTCGCAATGACGTGTAATTTGTGTACATATGCACGTATCAAAGAGAGTTAAAAAATAATAAAGAAACAAGTCATTATTGTATCGCCAAATAGTACAAACATATTTTTTGTTGTATATATTTAAAAAATATATTTGTATTAAATTATGACTCATCATATAAAATAAGTTTATATAATACTTCTTTTTTAACAAAGAGCCTATCGTTTAAATATGGATTGGTTTATTATTCTGTTTTTCTTTATGTCACGTAGGATAAAATTTAATATATTTTCAAAGACGTTCAAATTTAATTATGCGATAATCACGATATGAAATGCCTTATGTGAAAATCACGATAATTTCAACTGCGTTATTGGTTTTTAATTATTAAGTCTCGTTTTTACAAGCTCGTTCCTTTTTCGAGGCAAAAAAGTCGATCTAGATGTCCAAGCAAATAGCTAATGGGTGCGATTAAACAGGGGATTATTTTAAGAATTGTTTGTGCATTTATTTATGATAAATTTTCGGATGTTTTCTTTATAAAAGAGAGTTATTCATGGGGTGTTCACTGTTCTGACCAATGCTTGCTCACCTAATCTGTCCAACAGTAATGTATAAACAATTATTTTTTATTGGGGGCACCCAGTAGAATGTTTTTTTAATGAAAAAATATTTTACAATATTATTCTACATAATAATATTCATAGACAGATACAATCTTGTTCCATCGATCAGGCAAGTTTTTAATCCCACATCTGTAAAAACTGAGTTAAAATATTCAAAAAGAAAAATTTTCATTTCACCAACATTATTAAATTTTTTACCATCTAAATTATGCTGTAAAGATTTAAATAAATGATAATCTGATGATGTTACACCGGGAGAATATGAAGAGTGAGCAATAGTTTTCCATCCGAGAGCGCAATGCCAATTGCCGGTTGCCGATTTTTTTCTGTGAAATTCATACTGCAAGTGCGTAAAAACACCTTATTCGGAACGAAATCTTCCATTAACTCTTGCGGTGTTTTTTTTTGTTGTTATGTTAGTAACGCACTCTCTAGTAGATGTTAATACAAACACCACCGAAAGAAAGACATGCAATTTGAACGACAAATACGTCACAACTAGGGATTCCAATCCCGGGATCCCGGATCCCGGAATCCCGGGATCCCGAACGATTTTCAATACCCGATGAGTCCCGGGATTATAAAACATAATCCCGAATTTTTCGGATTGATTGATTTATCAATCACAATCGAATTATTATTGACAAAATCGTTATATTTCGTGTAGAAACCTGCACGAGTTGCACGTGTCATCTGTGAATCTTTGAGGCTGTAAGTCTGAACGTGCTTTTTCAGCAGCAGGCTGCTTAGGAACCAAAATCAGATCAAGGCTAAATGATTAAACACTTGATGCTTTGATGTTACTTCGTGAGTTTTATTAAAAATAATGTTTTCCATTAATTGTGTCTATGAATATACATATGTCCATACATTGTCAAAAGTTCATTTTTTATCTTCTCAAATAAATATATAAGACCTTCCTATTTTTATTTTTATTATATTATTGTCTATTTTAAGCCCAAGACTAAAATTATATGTACTTTATACATTGTACGTTATAAAAAACAGATGTAAAATATATTGTATTATTCATTTTAAATTATTTTTATCGATAAAATAACATGAAAATTATCCCGGGATTGGTCCCGGGATCCCGGGATCGACTAATTGCAATACCGAAATCCCGGGATCAATATTTTGGCCCGGGATTGGAATCCCTAGTCACAACTGACCGTTAAAGTTTGTCAGTATAAAAACGTCCTTTCTTTTGGGTAGCCCTAATATATTGCTCATTTAAATTGTCCTCATAGCTTATTATTAATAATTTTAATAACTTTAAATTTATTAAATATGGACTAATGGACTAATGCCAATTGTACAATATCTTAAAAATTATCTTGTTTTTATGGAAAAAAATTAGTATTGATGCATTGTTGAAATAAACTAAAAGTGTCTTTCACAATTAGGTATTGAATTGAATTTCAAGATTTGGAAGATTACATCTCGTTTAATAATTGTGTAAAATGATAAATGTATATTTATTATTTACATATAAAAAATATATTTGTAATTTTAATTTTTCATCTAATGATCAAATAAGGCGTATAAAAAGTTGATTTTTTAATAATTAAAAAAAAGTAATTCTGTGGAAAATTGTTACTCTTTAGAGTAAGATTGTTCACCAATCTAGCAGTGAAAATAGCAGGGCTTTGGAGTCGAAGTCATAAAAAATGGAACGACTCAGACTCATTCTTGATTTCATAAATATTATTTTTAAATGTATCGCACACAAATAAAAAATATATTTTCAATATAAAAAATAATTATAAATTTTGAAAAAATCTTAGAAGCCCGAGTTGATTGTTTTAGTGATTTAAAAAAATCGTTGTCATTATTTTTATTGCTATCAATTTTATACGCTGGCAAAAGAGGTTGATTTTAATAATATTGCTGAAGTCTGAGTCAGATCATAAGAAAAACGTGTTTTTGATTTAATTAAAAAGCCTAATTTTATATTAAAATAAGGTTGAATTACTGCTTTCGTTCCTATTGCGTGAGAATAAAATCACAAAAAAAATAATTTATAAAAATATTCTTAATACGTAGTTTCTATTAAATAAATTGTCAATGTGAATAAAATATTTAAATGAATTATAGCTACTCATTCCCTCTTTCTACTATAAAAATGTTTAAAACTTCGCGTCAAATTAATTTTTGACGTTTTCCCTAAATACACAGAATATAAGCAAAACATATTAACTTTACTCGCTACGCGGTGAAAAAAAACTATTTGCTTTAAAAAAACTAGCAGTTTAATAAGAAGTTGGTTATCTCTGTTCTTTACACAAGCAAAATTTTCATGCACATCACTTTCTTTTCTGACAGATCAGTAAATTTATTTTTTAGACAATCTGCAATGTTTCTTTTTGTAAAATATTTTCTTTATAACTATTTGTTATTTTGCAGATGTAATAATTTTATAGCAAATATATATAAAGCATTAATAACCAATTTTTACCCTAGAGTGAAATTAGCTAATTTACACTTAATGCTAACGATATCATTACTCAGATACGCCAAAAGTTCCACGAGACCAAATTCATCTACCATTCTATCGCAAAGAATTATTTCTCGCATATTTTTGGTATTAGATATTGTTGAAGCACCTGACATCTGAGCAAGTGTCATATAATGATCAAATATGTCAATCAGTCTGTCTGTGCACTTGCGTGTGTATACATCACAAACGTCTGTCTCGTTTATATCAAAACTACTCGATCTATTTTCAGTATGATGTAGAAAAATCTGAAGTAGATTATTTTGGTAGAAATCCAGCCAGAACTACTCGAACTTATTGTATTATATACATAAGTATGTATATGTTTACGCTGACGTATTTCAATCGTGCGTAGAAAGACTTAATTAAGAAAATACACTTTCAAGGGCGATTGGTTTCGAGCTTTAACGGTCACGCTGAAAAGCATCCAAACAATGGAGATTTTTTTAATACAATGTAACCATGACCGCCGATATAAATATTTTGCGTTAACGATATTCACGTGGCGTACGTGAGTGATCGCTCGCGCCTTTTCTTCCTCGGAGCACGTGGCCACTAATAGTACGTATGTACTACGGTGAAAGCTTTTCGGTTCAACGTCTGTATATGTGTGCTACATTCGACGATCGTGTTGTTATTATTACCTCATCGTTGATGCATTTCACCGACACGAAATTTCTCCGGACAGCGAATTGCGTAATACAATTTACGGATTGGGTGCGACCATACCGAGAGTCGCGAATAATGAAGGCCGTGGGCGATTTGTTCCATATATGGCACGTAGCATATTTTATATGCTTACGGTTATGCACCATATTATCGATTTCTACCCATACTACTCTGGTTGTTCTAAGAATGTATCACTAGCCGCACACAGTAACGTCTTTCATACATTCTAGTAATTAATTCATTTTCGTCTCATACAATGCATTTTAAAATTATACTTGGTTATATTTATTTTTTCGATATTTATTTTTAAATAGTGTGTGCTACTATAATTACTTTAAATATTTGCCAATTTGAAAAAATTTATTTATAAATGAATAAAATCTTATACATTTAAAAAATAAATGTTTTACCACACCCCAAAAATTGACCAGAATTAATGCATTATTTATTATGTACCTATAAATCAGATTACTAAATCTTAGAAAAAAAATATAAAAACAGCTCTTACAAAAATACATTATATTAATAAAAATACTAAATCCCAGAGTAATTTTATATATTGTTTTTGATAAAAATATAATTTAAATTTATAATCTAGAACCAAATACTATAGTATACCAAATAGTATTTTATCAAAATTGTTAACGATGTATTAAATATAAAATTTATTAATTTAACTGTAATTTATTCTACGATATTGTTTGTATTTATTATATAATATTATAAGTTTGATAAGTTACGGCCATAATTTACAAAATACAACAATAATATTTTCGAGCATTTTGCTAGTGATTTAAATATTAACATATTTTTATTTTAAATGTTACTATTTTTACATATATAAAATTGTTAATTTAATTTAAGCTACTTAGTTCAAATGCTTTCACACTATAATAGATACTTGAAATATTTTCATAATAATGAATATTAAATAAAACGGTACATTTGGAGAGAGAATTAATCTAACTGGTTTTTACAATAACCGTCGTTACAGGTTGTAGGCGAAAGTTGATTTTTCATCATCGCTTTTCTTCGTTCTTTTACCGAGACAAAATATTTGACCTTTATTCAAACTCGAATAATAGACAAGTCCAATGTCCAACTGTCTAGTCGGTAAAATGTGTATTAACATACTGTGTGGTCGTTTAATATTTATGTAAATCGCGACTTTCCATTGGATTTTCTTTTGCGAGAGATAATAAAATTTAAACGAGCAATTAGGTACCCTAGTAGGCGAATACATAAATATGTTCTTGTAATTATTTAATTAAACCATAGACAAAGTAATATCTTGTTGAGTTTTAGTGTATATATTATTAATATTTATATTTTATTTTAATAATGATATTATGATTAATTTCAAATATATTATATCATAGGTTGTTTATTATTATAATGATTTAAGCATTGCTAATATCAATTTTATGGGAAGAACATAAACATATTTGCAGTATTCAGTAACTATATGTTTTGGATATGTGAAAATGGTATGAGAAAAGTAGCAATATTGTAAGTGATGACAGTCATTGTATATTGATATTAACTCACAGTGGCGTAAGTAGAATATGTGCCGCCTGGGGCGATCCTTAAAACTGCCCTCCCCCTCCATACATTTTTGCAGGGTAATAAAATCAGCATTTCTTAAAATAATTAATTGGTTATTGTTAAGCTCGTGCTATTCGTAGACGATCCCATCGCGAATATGCCGCCCCCAAGTAAGTGCCGCCCGGGGCGGTCCGCCCCCTTATAGCTACGCCACTGCTCTAATATAATAATTTAAATATGCATGTTTAATAAACTTTAGGTTTTCTTGTTTACCGTTCGTCGATGTCTATTTAGATGCGCGACGAATTAAGCTCGCGGATGTTCGCGTTTTTGTACATATTGTTGTTGTTATTAATTAATACCTCTCTAGTGTTTCCGTTTCAATTAAAATAATTAAATAAATCGTTAATGTGTATTAAGCACGGAAAATGGTACGAATGTGCTCAAATTATGATGTATTTAAAAGCATGGCGAAATGAGCTAGATACTGTTTGTACCATTTTATGATAATATTAAATATAGATTTCAACACACAACCTTATTTCGAATATAAATTTATTTTAATTTGCCCTTGTCCGATTTTCATAAATTCCGATCGGTTGGATGGCGCTACAAACAATGATGTTTATATGCGTTTTGCTCGAATCTTATTATATTTAACCTCAAACCCTAGATTTGAAAAATACATAAGTTTCACTATATATTCTGAAATCTGAACTTAACTCTAAATTACAGTAAAACCTATAAATACATTTTTTTCTGTATTATTAAATATTAACAGTCGCGAAAAAATGTATTCAATCATAAAACATTGTTAATGTCACTTTAAAAAAAACTAAACATTAATTAAAGATTAGACAGGTGTACTAAAAATAGATCTGTTTTTTAACAATAGGATGCTTAATATTTTCAAAAGAAATAATGTTTACTCAAATGCAATTTTTGCAGGGATCAGAATAAGTAAAAATCGTTAGGCGTCAAATCTTAATATTCACTAAATGAAGTATTTTTAAAATTAATGCCTTATTCCAATTGTCTGATTACTCATTTATACTAAACGATACTTATTATTTCGTTCGATTTTAGATGTTTGTAATACATTTTATTTAAATGTCTCCAATGTTCATATTTTCTAGTGATTTGATTAAACCACACAAAAACGACACACTATTCATGACGACACATATATTTTATGCTCCTATAAAAGTTAAAATCATATAGATAGATCTATCTATTGGTCTTAACAAATGTTTTTTATGCTACGTTTTTTCGCAATGAAAGAAAATAAACTCAAATTAAAATGGATTTACAAATCGCTAGATTGCCAAAATACGGCAAAATCATTCAGATTAGTGAATTTTTTTATGCAACATTGTTATACACGGCCCACTTCTCATCACTTGTGACAAGGCGATCTAGATTTGGTTCCCAATTATGTTTGACACCGGACGATTCGCAGCTTACCAATAAAATTTGTGGCAAAAATCACGTGGCACCTAAATCATGAACTTTGAAACTATTTATGTAAGTGTATTTGATTGATACATTTAAAAATTTTGAAGTCTACTTAGTCACTAGGATCTGGTCCGCCATACATTCCATATATTTTTAGTCGCGGTAGTTGCATTACTTCCTTTTTAATTTTTTTAATATGACATGCAATATTAAATATACATTTATGGTTAGGGATAGCGACAAGAAGCTGACGAGCAAAACATAATATACATAATTTATATACCACAAATCGACAATTGTTTACCCATTAACTTAATAGATTTAGATAAGGAACTGAACACTTTAATAAATTGTACTTACACAGAGTGTACGTGAATATATGCTAATCGTTTTTATGCCAATGATGAAATAATATACGATAACCAATTACGCTTTACTCTCATTCCGGTGTGCGTGGTTGCGTCAAACTTTCACCCAATTCGCAACGATATACCATCATGTCAGTCGATATTGAGTAACGATAGCGATTGCGCAACCTCTTTCTTATGCCTCATCGATGACTAGATATTTTTCCGGTGCGTATGTGACGATTTGCGTGCTAACGCACATCTAGTGTGCAGTTCACGTTGCGCAATCTGGCCTTTTGTATTGTATATGGGTTTGTGAGCTCTGCGCTCACTTTCCCGGTCACTGTGTTAAAACGGAGGCTGCTTTCTTCGGCGAATTTCCGGCTAGCGGACCGACGAGTTGCGCAACCAAGATGCAACTTCCTCTCTGCGCGAGTCGCAGAACAGGTCTAGCATAGCTAGATCGCAAAATTTTGCTAAATCAAAACAAATAAGAATCTAATGTACTTTTAGTTTCCTCAAAGTTTTCAACCTAACCTAATTATTCACTAAAAGTTATGCTTAAAAACATGTAAATTAATTCCCTATCTTTGAACTACTACCACGACGACGATAGGCGGCACGCACAAGCACTTATTCACCACAATGAGATAGATCGCATATACCTAACGACTTGTAGATAAATAGATTAGAAGTAAAAAAGTTATTACACAATAGTTTTAATTATTAAAAAATTACGAAAATTATTTCGTATGAGCAGTTTGAGAATTTGCATTTGAACGATCTTTATGTAAAAAAAAACTAGCATAAGTAAGTTCGTATGTTCTGAGTAAAGCATCGATTATATTAACTTAATATTGGAGACTAGGTAAAAGCCATGATCATGATTTTATTTTAATTTATAATTCAAGCTAAGAAATATTTTTTTAATTTTTCCGTGAGACTATTTTTAAAGTAAATATTTTTGCCAATAGAACACAAGGCTATTCTATCTTATTTTTCATGTTCTAAACACGTAATTTCGAAATATGTTAAAGCATCGTGAAAATATGTAAAATGGCGTGCTTTCACTTTAACACCCGAAAAGTTGATTTACGATGTTTTTGTGACCAACATTATATTTATTGGCGGATCGTTGGTTATATAATTATCGTTCACGGAAGTTAATGGCAAGGACAAATCACGATCGCTCATCTATTACATAATCGCTATTAATTATCTCAAATGAATATATTATGGTAATATGACTCGTTTGATTTACCTTAGTTATCGCTCTTATGATAATATCCATTTCTTTTATGTTTTTTTGTTGTAAATTTAAACAAACACTGAATTTGTCACTCTAGCACAGTTCACATCTGAAATCACACACTAGGTTAAGATTTTTGGTGATAAAAAAAAATGGGGATCGCCGTACTATTTTTTTGTATAATATGTACCAAACGCACGGTTTACTTTCACTCTGAATGTCGCTTTCAAACTGAACTCCCAGCTCGGTGAGCACCTGTATTTAACATTTCTGCACCTATACACAGGTGGGGTGAGAGCTTTGTGTACAAACTTTCAAATGTGCCTATTTTTTATACCAAATGTTTGTTTATACACCGCGCGGCTAAACCTTTCAAAGATGGAGATGTACTAGATGTCACTGTAAATCATCTTGGATCATATTGGTCGCAAAGTACTTAACATTTATTATTAATGTTGTTGAAAGTTATGTTAATCATTATTTTTTTAATTTGTTGATAGTTTGTTAAATTAATATGGTTTCTGATACAGATGCTAAAAGTATGCGATATTCTGTCATCTCTATGATTGTTATGTTATGCTTATAAAATTAATTGTTTGCATATATAATATGTTATAATATTGTTTATAGCAGTACTATAAATATATTTTATGTACAAGATTTAATATATAAAATGTAATTTATTATATCAAATTTGTGGTGGCCATCCAGATAAGGGGTGACTTATCGATTAATGAGTCACGGCCAACATTAACATCTAAAAAATTAAATGTAACACTAGTCGTACACGGCAATGATTCTCATAGTTGCATTATAAAACTGGCTGTATAATTTTATTACGAACTTAAAATGACTTGTAGTCCGAATCATTAAAATGATATCAATGTTTTCATCAGAGGCATTAACTTAATAGTTAGAGCAAAGTCGATTTTATAGAAGAAAATTATAAGATAAATACATAAATGCCTTATTTTCACTTATTGCTTGCAAGTATGTATGTACAAAATGTAACTAGTATTTAATCGTGACAGTATATGTTTATCAATAATTACAGGACTGTGATCTTAATGATCAATTTTTATTATTAATATGTATGATTAATAAACAGGTTGATGTATGCTAAATAAAATATTTACGGATATATACATTATTACATACCTATGTATTTTTATAGCTGACCAAATAAATTTATTTATTTTAAAAAAGTAGTGCTAAAAATAATTTATAAGGGTTCATTTATTTTTTGTTACCAAACACATGTCCTGTTTATGAAATACAAGTTGAAAAGCCATAAATGTTAATTATTAGTGGTAATTTTTTTTTTTAGTTTTTTAATAGACATGGCTCAAGATGATTGCTGGGTTTCGCAAAATTATCCGTGTGAACAAATGCACAATGCAATTTTCTGTATGCATTTCGAAATTAAATCGCGACTATTGTTCGTGAAGTTGTGTATTTTTTTATCCCAAATCGCCGGTATTGCATTACTTATGCTACTACTAACAGTAACACACACCTTTCATCCTTCGAATCCACTTGCTATTATTAAGACGAAACCGTAATGCGAACATTTAGAGTTTAATCGATTCTTTAAACGTTAACTTTCTAAACGAATGCTCATTACTTTCGTCGCGATGCACAGACAAAGGCCGAATAAAGGTCTTTTTGTGGTGAAAAAAATCAAATAATTTTTAATGCCGGTGAAAGCGACCTTTATACGTTTGCAAATGTCGCAGAGAACATTTTGAACTATCCCTCTATGTACATACATACTGAAGCACGTGCTTTTGATATCGTTTCTGATTCGCCTGTTATGATGACTCGACTGTGCAATAATGAAAGTGCTATACTCTTTGTTGCGTAAGCTTGTGCATGAAATACGCTTTTTTATTTTTAATAAATAAAAAAAGTTTTACTCAGGTGTGCTGTCATTGACAACAATTTACAATGCCTTTCAAACGAGGAAGTTTTATCGTCAAGCGATAATTAACCGTCGTCTGCGGTATGATTAAATCACTTAATGTCGGAATTTCTCTAAAAAATACTTATTTTCTAATAAAACTGTTAAAATTATACTTTTAGGCTTTAAAGAAGCATCATCTATCTCTTATATCTAACTATTATACACGCATAAAAACTACTGAAATTATTGATGTCGGTTAAAGTTGCTTGATACAAATATAATTAATTAATCATTCTCTAGTTTGTGATAATTCAATCCTGAACTATTATTTTTTTAAATTTTAATCATATTTTTGTACGAGATATGATCTATATCATACTAAAATGCGGGCGATCATAAATAGCTTCGCGGTCGACTGGTCGTTCGCGATTGACACACTAGCGACTCATGTGTTATTTTAAATAAATCACATGGAAAACAGATTAATCAAATATTTAAAACCAGCAAGTAAATAACATTTCTAACCTAAATTATTATTAAAAGCTGATTTTTGTCACAATGTAGAATTCTTAAGCACCCTGTATATGTTCGCTAGCAAAATCCAATGTGTCAATATTTTTCAAAATAGCGACAAGTTTAAAAACTTAAACACTTGTAACTCAGTAGGTTTAAATTTTAACGAAAATATCTCTATTTATGAAACGTTTAGAAGCCTAAACTTCATCTAAATAAAATATAAAAAAAATAGTTTTTTGCTTCAAAACAAGCGATGTCTCAGATCAATCGGACCCCCATACGAGCTATTTTGAGACTTGCAGAAAAGTTAACGCTCTTCATTGCTTGGTTTTGAATATTTAGAACTCAATTTTTAGTATCGTATAGAACTATTGAGCACCCCCTATACATTCTGTATGAAAAAATAATATAATTTTTTTTACATAATGGCGGCCAATGTAAAAATTAAAAGTGTCATAACTTCGCGAAATCAAATCCTACTGAAAAATGTCGTATGCAAAAGGTGTTCAGAAGCATTTAAAATTTTTTTTTTATTTTTGTCTTAAAAACAAGTTTTATGGTAAATTGACTGGGCCCCCATCATAAAAATCATAAAAACTGATTCGCTACCACAGTTAATATACACAAATGCTTTATCATATATTTAAAAAATGTGTTTATATTGCTCGTAAACATGTAGATAAAATTAGCAGATATTTGCATTAACATATCTCACGTTTATGATTTATATGAGTACAGTATTTATATGTAGATAATTTAATGAATCCGCTTAATGCTATAATAATATAATATATTTATGTGTATTGTTTATAATTTTCACATTATTACTATATTAAATTCCTCTATGTTTTTGTAAAAGATTTCTAATGAGCGAATTAATTAATTATTATCATTTATGTCAATAATAAGTATTATTGCATATAATGAATTTGATTGCAGAACATATAATTGTATATTTATGTTTGATTTTAAAGCATGTATAATGCATTAGTTCTATGTTTTTTTTAAAGATAGAGACTTGTATGTTTCATTGTCAATATCGCGTAATGATTTTTTAAGTATCGTCATTACTGCAGTGTAGTGTACGATAATATCGATCTTTCCTCAACTACCAAAAAAACGAAAAAAATAATAATGAGTGGCGTTGTTAGTTTTATGGAAGGTCGTTCCACCTTATGCTGTGAGTTGTGATGAAATCGCTACTTTCGTTATGTTAACCAAAGTAGATTAAGTCCAAATTAACGTGTAAAAAGTAATAGTACGAACAACACATTCGTTATAGTGACACTGTATCATGAATATGTAAATTTATTACAAATTCATGCTCGAGAACTTACATTTATATAATTCAGTTTTACACTTTTATGTAAATGCTTATGAATTATTTATTGTAAAATAATTAAAATCTATAAACTACATAAATCTAAAATAATTATTATCATTTATAAATAATACATATATGTATTTTAAATGATACGATATAAATCTTTCCTATTTATAAAACAAACAATGTAGAATATAGTATGTAGACGATTAAAGTGTAAAATTTTGTAATATTAGTTCTTGAGATATTTCGTATATTAATTTTACTGTGCTTTTTAATTTGGGCCAGAAAGTAAATTAAATTGCATTTGTTAAAAGTCTAGTAAAAACCTCATCATTTTTATATTGACTCGATCTTGATGCGTCATTTAATTTATTAGAATCTGTACCCAATTATATTTTGTAGATATCTTATTCAGGAACATATCAATAAATTTACATAGTATTTTTTTTTTTATAATCTTTAAATAGTGTTATATGTTTATCAAATTCAATAAAACCATGACTGCGTATTTATGTTATTCCTTTCATATAAAATATCTCAAAGATTAGCTGTTTAAGGAATCCGAAAAAGTCTTTTTTATATCTTAAAAAAACATCGATCATAATGCGTATTGATAGAGCTTGTATTCAGAGTTAAGGTATTGGTCTTGATTTAACGGGTATTTTTTACTAGAAGCGTTAGGATACAATTCATTGCATTCTTGGTGTAGCGTCTCCTCAACGAACCACTTTTTAATGTTGCTAAAGGGTGCTGTCGGCAACCCGCAAATGCTCGGCGACTTTCAGTTGCAAGTTTAAAGTGCCATAGAGAGTCGTGATCGTGTCCCTTATTCTTACCGTTGCGGTCAGGACGTCAGCGCTCGAGAACGCTCCGCTTGCCAAACACAAATATGTTTCGGCTATTGAGACCGAAGGGATGTGACTTTGAATGCTGATTATTAATTATTAGATATTTTTACAATTTACCCAAATGAGTTGTAAATATTGTCGTAGACTGAGTGCTAGTGGGGAAGTGATGTCCTTGGGATGATCCGCAGGTTTCTCGTGTTTCGTCTGGTTGTCTGCCGTTTCAAATCGCGTGTTCTTCTGCTCTCGATGTGTGTGCTTGTCTCTGATTCTCTCGTCTTGAATTGCAAGATCATCTGTTGATGCGACAAAATGTTAGATTTTTTATATTCTTGATTAGAGACGTCTATGATGAATTACAGAAATGCAGAAATTGCTTGGCTAATTGTATCGCTTGTATATTCGACAAGCGAAATATATTTGTACCTTTAATAGGTAAAATTTTCAATATGAATACATTTTAAAGATCGATAATGCAAAGGGGTATATCACAATGGTGGTTATTACGATATTAGACACATTGTCTTTTGTGACATTTATGTACAAAATGGTAGTCTTTCGAGTCATACGTTACGCAATTGTGTTATTAAATAATATTCTCTTGTTAGTTAGACCTTTTTGTACAAACGAGTTGTTATTTTCTTTTCTTACGTTCGAAAGTGTCGTTTAAATGACCTTGGCGTTAACTGCACAACTGGCGGACCCTCACATATTTATACATTCCAAAGGTCAATAATGCAAAGGGATATATTACAATGGTGGTTATTACGCTGTGGATGCACTGTCTATTGTACCATTTTGTACAAAAGGGTAGTTTTTATAGTCATAACAAGCGCTTAACGAGCGTTAAAGTGTATTTTAAATGACCTTGGCGTGAACTGCGCAATTGGTGGACCCTCACATATTTTCGGCGATAGCTATTAAAAACTTTAAAATATATGTGGGATAGTGCTCATCTATTTTAGGTGTTCGCTATAACTTTTTTTTATTTATTTTTTAAATGTTTAATTTTATAATTACTGTGAGTGCAACGGCTATTACGATATATTGTAAAAACTTCATGATGGTCAGATTTGTAGTAAAAAATAATAAATTATAATAAATTTCCAAAGTACAGTTTCAAAATGATTTATAATTTGTAACGTATCGGAAAATTTCGTTTTTCCGATACGTTATATCTACTCAATATGCTAACCGACTACAATACAGGTATTAGATTCATGATAAAGGTTGAAAATAAAAATATACATTTTCTAAATTTCGTACATAATTTCTCTGGCGAAAAACACGCGTCATACAAGTCACGCATAGATGACATTTTAGCCATTCATAACAGCTTGCAAATTACATATAATCAATCACGAGTTCTATTTTTGTCAAAACTCATTAATTTATGGTTTTATTATGTTTCTTTATAAAGCTCAACTGACTATTGCTTAGATTAAAAAAATTAAATAATTGCAATTGAAATATGTACCTCTGTTCTTGGTCGGAAAATGGTCGAAAATGTCACGAATGATTTTACTATAGTAATACGTTTGCTACAGCAGCCGTTAAAGACCAGTATTTGTATCAATTTATCAATGAAGTTACTTTGCTAGGCGATATATTTATAAAAAACTTAATGAATTTGTAACCTTGATAAACATGTATTTTGCATCCTAGAATGATCGAATCTGAATATTTAACGTTTTTAATGACGTTGTTTGTTTTTGATGAATTTGTTTTCATGTCTCGTAATCATATAGATAATCTATTATATATTTTGAGACATTAATGTTTTTCCAGAATACCAACATAAAAAGCACAAATAAAATTTGTACAAGTGTGTGTGTGAGATATGTCTAATTAAAATATAAAAATCTTACGTCTCAGGTTTTAATTGATATAAAAAATAAAGCCGTCTTGTAGTTTAAAAGTTTATTATGCCAAATAGTTGTTATGCATATTAAAAATATATTTAGAGAAACTTGTTGAAATCTCAGTGTGCTATTTTCAAGTTTTATTCTATAGTCTTGAATTAATTCATTGATATGACTCAACATATTAATCGAGGTATTGACAACCATTATATATTACCGAAGACCAGTGCTCCTGGTTTCACAGAAGAGTAATATTAAGAAGCTTTATTTTAACCACCAACAACATGTCTGATATAATAAACATAAAAACGACTTTTTCTACTAATTATGTATACTTTTATGGAGAGTTTTCAATTCGCATATTAATATCATGCATAAATTACACTAACGATTGAATTTGCAAATAATAAAAAAAATTTGCAATTAATTAGCAAACCAAAACACATACTACATTATCATATATATTGTTTATTTTCAATTTTAACAAAATATAAATACAAAATCATGATTAAATAGTATCTTAGTAAGATGATTGGCATTCATATTTCCTTTAATTTTTGGTGAGTAACTAATCGAGCTTCCTAATATTAGTTAATTTTAAATATTTGAATATCGAATAGTTAACGATGAATTGTTCGAATATAATCATGTAATTTTTAGATGTAAATTTTCTTAAAAAGAACTAGAAAAATTTGCGAAACCAACCAAGTTCAAAAAAACGTCACTCAAGTGGTATTAGTAAATCTTGAAGTTTTAATTCATTGTAGGTTTTGTAAGACTGATCGATTCATTTTTATTTTTTTTTCACAAGGCAAATGTTTAAGTTCTTTTTTTCTCAATATATTCTCACATAATTTAATATTGTGTAATATATTTGAGTTTCTCTCTGATGTTCTAAGAAAGGCAAAACTCTGCTGTCATCTTCAAGTTTCAGTCACTCACTTTCAGTGGAAAGCTTAAAGTACTAATAAAACTTGTAAATATCGACACAAAAATATATCACAGCATCACAAATAATAGAAAAAACGTAGGCATCGACATAATAGATATTAAAAGATAATGAATTAACAGCTAATTTCAAAAGTTTCTGAATGCTTTAGAAACTAGCTATGGATACGAAGTCGTGGTAAAATATTTGAATGATTTGAGAAATTAAATAAAGTGTTCATGGACACAAGAAAACCTGAACTTGATTTTGAAAATGAGAACTGGTTGGCTGATTTAGCATTTTTAGTGGATACTGCTTATTTAAATGACCTGAACATGCGCCTCCAAGGTGAAAATCAACTAATAAATATAAATACAAACAGTGACGGCATTCGAAATTAAACTGATGTTTATCAATTTCAGTTAACCTTTACCGGACAAAAACTTTTTTCTTATTGAATCGACTGCGGTCCAATTTATTTAATTACAAAAATAATGCTTATTATTATTTATAAATTTCCACTACTTGAAAAAAATCATCCAAGAATTCAATGACATAAGAAAGAATGTTCGCTCTGTAATTCACACAACACCAATGATTCTCAACATATTTTTGATCGCGCGCTTGTTGTTTTTTTTATTAATTTAAAAATATGTAGGTAAAAGTAAAAACAAAAATTTCTTTACCAGCACTAGTAAAAAAAACAGGCTCAGTATTTTTATTAAAAATTATTATAAATTGAGTTACATTTTAGTCATAAATAAATATTATTTTTTTGTTGGACGATGCGGCCCAAGATATCTAAAAGATTGGACATACATGCTTAAATGTATAATGCATATAATCTTATATATTTTTGCATAGATTTTTTCATTCGTTTAGATGGTTTATGGTAAATACTGAGAATTTAACAATATTTTATGAACCTTTTTAAAAGGTCATGCGCAGAAACTAACCGACCGGATTTTTGAATTAATTATTTTATTCACAACCGTTTGATATTCAGGAATGCTGAATTTTTATAGAAGGTTAGATACTTAAGTTTATTCTCACAATTATTACCGTCGATTATTGGTTTTATTGCGCGAAATAACATACATAATCAGTTTATTAGTATCCACAATGCCTGCGTTTCGTGTCCGTTTAAGTACATAATATATTTACTTCCGACATAATTACTTATATTATTTTTTTCAACCGAATTCAAATGAATCCGTTACGTGTCAAGGTCACGGCGCGTACATTGCGCAATCTTGAATATCGCATGCGATTTCTTTGTGTCGGTTACTTCCACTTTGTTATGCGAATGCGGAACTCGGCCGGTTACGCTCGGACGATCACCGGTCAGAAATCGAAAGTTTTTACTCTGCGAGAGGAAGAGTGGTAAAAGCAAAAAACATTCGCGGCACACAGACGCCTATCTTTTCGCCATATTACTCAATAGAACGTAATGCAGAAAACGTAACGCACAAAAAGCTCGCGAGACACGCGATTCGGTCCAAATAACTGAATAATGACTCGATTCCGATTTGCATCGGACGTTTTGTTTATGGGGCGCTTAATTAAAAGTAGGACTTGGTTGATTAATCATTTATGAAAAAAATGTTTAAACAAATGCCTTCGATTAATAGATTAAAATGGGGTGAAAATATTTACTTAATTTTAAACCGAGATTCTGATGTACCTCATAGTAGTTGTTTTGTAGCTCAGTGTAGTTCGATGTTAACGAATCGTTACAAGCCTTCTAAAATTCTTAAAAAATATTATTATGTACTCATTTTGACTGTTTACCTCTGAGGGTCAGTTATCTTATATATAATTGTTCTAGGACATCGCTTCCGGACGCGCTCGCTTTGTTACTACGTTCGATTTGTTACTCCGTAAATCGTATCGCTCTATATGAACGGTTTATAATAATAATACACGTAAACAAAGGAAATATATTTAATTATAATTAATAAAAACAAAAATTGAGTTTAATCGATTAATTTCCGTGCCCCCGGTATTGTATTCTTTTGTTTTTGATCGGAGACCAATGAAAAATCAGCATTTAAATATAAAACAAGATGGCCGGCGGCAACGTGTCAGTTGTTTATAAAAATAGTTTTCATTATTTTTTCATGTTCTGAAAAATAATTAAAATTAATATTGTATAAACAATAATTAATAACATTACGAAACATTATATTCTTATATATAATTGACGCAAGATGTTAGTCGTAAGGATATGACTTTCTCGACTGCACTTCTCAAATTTTGTTGAATAAAAAAATGTTTGTAATCCAGTAAAGTATTGCAGTTATCTTTATTAGATTAATATTGATCACCAGACTAGCAGTGAAAATAGCAGGGCTGTGAAGATCGATTCACTTATTTTTAACGTTGTCGCACACAAATAAAAAATATATTTTCAATATGAAAAATAATTATAAATTTTGAAAAAAATCTTAGAATCCCGAGTTGATTGTTTTTAGTCATTTAAAAAAATCGTTGTCATTATTTTTATTGCTATCAATTTTATACGCTGGCAAAAAAGGTTGATTTTAATGAAATTGCTGAAGTCTGAGTCGGTGCATAAGAAAAACACGGAGTCAGGGTCGTCGGTATATTTTGAAAATACTGTAAATGTTTTTATTTAATTGGAGATATTAATTTTATATTAAAATAAGGTTGGAATACTGTTCTCGTTGCTATTGCGTGAGAATTAAATCTCAAAAAAATGTCATTTATAAAAATATTCTTTATAGTTTATATTAAATTGTAGCTACTCATTCCCTCTTTCTACTACAGGCGGCCCTCGACTTTCGCACATAATTGGTTTCTGAAAATGTGTGCGAATGTTGAATGTACGAAAGTCGAGGAAAGTAAAAAAAATTGAAATTGTGTGTATTTTAAAATATTTATTTATCAAGTAAATATGAGATGTTTAAGAGGCGTTTAAGTGGGGTTTGCGGGTGTTTCCTTTGAAAAGTTATCAAGAGTTAACTGTTTTCCACTATTCATTTTCTTTTCTTCATATAGTATTTTATAACATGCTATGTTTTTATTGATCGCCCCACGCACTTGAGATATGCGTTCTCCATTGGGATCACAATCTTCCATAATATTTAAAAATTTGTCAAGGTGCGTGAAGGCTTCATTCATATTTTTCAATGTTAAAGAGTTTTCCAAAATAAACCTGTCTCATCTACATTAAATATTTGGCTAGAGGAATATTCTACATCTTTAATAGTTTTGGATAATTAGGAAATAAATTATTTTGCAGCATCTTTATCCGCATCAGCCGATTCTCCAGTATATTTAATATTATGAAAAGAATACCTCATTTTAAAATTGTAAAACCAACCGTTACTTGCTTGAAAAACTGTGTTAAAATATTTTTTAATCTATCCTTCCAATCTTTGTGCAAACTAAGAGCTTTTGCTTGAATAATTGAAATACTCAGAGGGACATCTTTTTGATGTTGGTCATCGATCTACGATGACAAAGATTTTCCATTTCATCCGTGTTTTTTTGGAAACATATCATTAAAGATTGTGGAAATATATCTTTATTTTCCACAATTTTGAACGTATTCTTTAATTATATTTTTATTTTGCAAAATTGAACATATCGTAGACTTGTTTGTATCATACTATATTTTGTACGGGAAAATATTTAAGAATCTTCACAATTTTTCTAATGCCGTTTATCGCTTGTAATTCGTAGAAATTAAATTTTATATAATATAAAATGCTTTATATATTTTTTTAATTTCTCGCGATAAAATGTGCCTTTAGTGATAAAGTGTTGTAAGCAAATAATATACAAGTAGGTAAAAGTCATAAGAAAATGGTATACAATTGCATACATAATTTAAATTCATAAAGCCCAATATCGTGTCAAAAAAATTCATTCCAAGAGTGTCTAAATAACATATCTACTTTGCGGAGTTTTAATTATACATTGTGAAAATTGATTAAGTAGCACATTTTTTTGGGTGTTTTTTCATTATCAAACAGATAAATTAATAATTGTATTTTATTTATATACATAACATGCCAAAGGAAATAGTATTTTTTTAAATTTTTAAATTAAAAGTAATAGAGTATATATAATAGTTAGTTAAAACATCAGTTTAAATAAACTTTATTAGGACATATCGAGTGATTTATGCTATTATTTTGTCTCATTCTTTTGCGCATTATTGCTTCGTAGAATTTTAACTTCCATATATTTTATAACTTTTTATTACCAAATTGAAAAAATACAAAATAGAATTTTTAAAATATGTATGGAGACTATGCTAGCGGCATAAATCAAGAGTTTGTAAATATAGGGGACTTTTTGTTTTGCAATTTTCATTAGCATTATAACTTTAATATATCTTATGTAAATTTTAAAATAACTAAAAGAACAACTTTTTTGTTAGCTTATGATTTCTTGTAGCTAACCGACAATATATTTTTTTATTAAAAAATTAATTTGTATTTTGTTTAATTATATGTATATTTTAATGTGTATATCTTTTAAATTTTTTGTTATTTACAGCCGCTTCCGCTTATAGAACCTTTGATTTCCCCAGATGATTTTTCATTAAATTTTTTCCGCTCAGATAAGCTTACTGTATGAATTTTTAACAGGCATTATAGAAATAGCAATGTCTTTGAAAATAATTAATGTATTTAGTCAATGTCAGTGTAATAAGAAGATAGTGTTGGTTGTAATAAACATCAGAAGAGACATTCCGGAACTTAAGATTGGAATTCCTCCAGAAGGGTTGGATTGTCAACAGCACTTTTCAGTAGTTGAAAGAAATTATTAGCAACATACAACTATCTGCGAGAACTCAGCGAATCGTATCCTAACGCTAAAATATGTAAGAACGATTAAAACCAAATATCATTTTATAATGGAAGAACCTTTTCCACTAAAAGGTAGTATTTGGTTATTCAGGGATTTAAAATTATAGATCTAGATTCAATAATGATACGAATTAAGGTGTCATAGAGGACGCGAATAACTGACGGATCGTCAAAGTGAAAGGCGTTCCTCATAACAAAGTCGAGCATCTTAGAATATTTATCGCAGACGTCGTTTACGTGTAGAGAAAACCTCCACTTGCTCTCAAAAATGATTTCGAGATCTTTTGTGAAAGTTTCTCTATCCAAAATGTTCCCTACGAAATCGTAAGAATAATCTGATAATGCGAACGTGATCGAGAAAATGACACAGAATAACAGTCGACGGAAGCCTATCTTCATATAGAATCTAAATCACTCTAAAGAGGAGTCCACAATGGATCGAATGAAGTTGAACGATTTTAAATCATCTGCATACAGAAGAAAACTTGAATTTATTACTGGCGTATTTGTCATTAATAAATAACGCGAAGAGCAGAGGGCCCAGAACCCACGAAGGTGTGAAATACTCTATCTGCACTGCGATTAGTCTATAGTTCTTTATGCACAATTTGCCACTCTTTTTATGGATATGGGTGACTTTTGTGTATTTCCTGTTCTTTGGAAAATATGACGTCTTAAGAATCAGATCAAAAATTCGTTTTAGAGAAATAGCAAGATTGATTTCGCAACCTTTCAAAATTAAATCGGGAACAAATTCAGGCTCAGAACAAAATCGTGTACTGACAATCGAATAATTAGTTTACTGATTAATATATATTTAGAATTAAAAATTTATTAACTCATTGGCATCCTTAACTCTTAGAGGTCGAACAACGTTATTGGTTTTTTCTTTGCGGTCTGACGACAAGGGTATACGACAAACCAAAACTTAACCTTTAATTGCAATTTCGTAATAATAATCGATCCAAATCTTGTAATTTTATTCAGTATTTTACTCACGCGAATCTTTAACAATATACGTTTATAAAAAAAGCTTATTATTTATTCACCATTCTACCCGAAAATGGTAAACAAACTATATGTTTGCGTGGAAACCTATATCTTAGTTTTAAACATTAATGCAAACATTCTGCAGTTTGACAGTTTAGGGCACGGGATCACAGATGTGTACTCTTTTATTTTATTGCCATTTTCCATAGCAATATTTTATCTTTTATGTGGAACTTGCTTTATCGTCTTTCCCAATATGTAAGTGTGAGCAAATATATGTATTTTAATATGTAAATTAAATTGAATAATTGACCATCGTGAGAATAAATAATATATAATATTTGTTGTAGTTCAGAAGAAAAATAATATAGTAAGAACCAGAAAAATGTATTTAAATAATAAAAATGCAGCTCTATCTTGCTCTTTTATATTACCAGATAATACAGAAGTTAAATTGTAAAGAACTATTGTATACATAATAAAAAAATTATAGTGAAACTTTTCGCCATTGTAACTCTCAGTCTGAATACAAATGATATTTTTACGAAGTTCATTGATCAGTGGTATTTTAATACACGATAGATTGAAGGTTAATAAAAGGATTAACCTTCAGGTAACATTTCGCATATCCATCTTTATTGCGTAAGTGTGGTAGCTTTTTATGCGATGTTTCTGTGTACATTGTTCATTTTACAACGTTGCAAAAAATACTTTTTTTCAATTCGCTTTTTGGTCACGTCGATTGAAAATGATCATTCGCTGAGTGCTTTATTGAGTTAACTATAAAAACAAATTAATTTATATGCTTCGTCATTGTATGTAGTTACGTGCTATATACATTGATTTTGATTTAACAAGTGATTTATATGGATATTCTACACGACCACAAAGGTCATCGACAAGTAATATAATAATCGTTCGTGTATAAGTGATTTTAACTGACGATTTGGTTTTTACTATTTTATATGACGCGCCTGTCGTGTTCTGCGATTATTATATTTGTATCATTGTATTTTACTACAATATATAATTTCGATGAACAACAATTGCTTTAATTGATTAACTTGACAGTTTAATGAGTGTATATATTTAAATCACAAACCATTTGTTATGTAAATCTATATACATATAATCCATTGCTTCTTAACCAAGTCAATGAGTATATAAAAATAATTAACATTCTAATTATTTATCGTTTTTTTTTTAATAATATTATAGATATAATATGATGGCATGGCCTTTATTTTTTTGTTGAATAGTTATTACCGATAGATATATAAGGATGAATTTAAAAAATGCGGAAAATATTTTCTTAAAAAACAACCTTGTTATAAGACATTAAAAAATTCAAAATATTTATTATATGCTAGTATGACCTCTTTGAAAAAACATTGTGATACAAACAAGTAACTAACTGTTTGCAGAAGCCTCTATAAATGTGTATTAATTGTTACTGTTTTTACCTTCACATTTAATTTTACAAAATACTTTATATTATGTGAGGCTTTGTTATCTAATTGGCTATTGATGTTACTCACAATGTGCTCAATCTTTATGTTAACTGCTGTCGCCAAAATACTGATATGTTAAAATAAATCTATTTTTCCGGAAACATTTCTTCGGCTTTAAATTCGGTTTAATACTTTTTATTATGTATTTCTGTAATTTGTGAATATTGGTTTGGTAATGACGACGTTTATTGTATTGATCATCGCACAATGAATATAACGCTTTGTCATCTAATTTGATAAACAAATAATTAATACTCCACTCTGCTTTAAAATAATAATTGGCATTCAAAGTCCACTAGTTACTTATTTTTTGCCTTTGATAGTGACACGGTGAATATCCATGGGTAATAAAATGATAACGAAATATAACATAAAGCGTTATGCCTACACTACACTCTCTGGAAATTCGGGATTACTTCGGTCGAGTTCAGTTCTGCCCGCTCTAAAATCTCTCGGAAGTTGTCCGAGGTTACCGAGGACGGGAGGTAAAGTGGGGGTAATTCAGTCGACTTGGCCAGCTTCGAGCGCTTCCGAACATTGTCGGCAAACGGACCGAAGTCAAAGGATACGAAGTCGGAGCTGATCTTTCGAGCGCGAGCGGTGAGATACTTCCCCTTTCGCTGAGTGACGAGAGTGAGAGAGATAATGATAAGGTGTTTCGCAAACTGAGATAGAACGAGTAACGCGGTTCAATTTCAGTATGCGCGTAGGCGTCTTATGGTCAACACGTATGTCGAGCGCTGTATCGTGATCACGTGGTCAAGTTATAATACCACATGCTTATTGGGGACTTCAACAGACTCTTACTGACATCTTTGAATATTTTAAGGCACCAAAAGGAATTAATTATATTTTTGATAATATATTTTTTTAACAGATATCGTTATTATTTTTTTTCATATAAAATTAAATAATTAAAAAATAATTAGTGGTACTTGATTTTGTCAAAAAAATCGTTTCGAATATCCTTATGTATTTTCCTAGATCGGTTTATATAAATGTCACACCATAACGAATTCTTATTTAGAATCGATGGTGACAAATTCTAGGATAGTCACAGATGTTGTGTTCGTATTCTGAAGTATAATTTTTATGCTTTATGGCATTTTGACAAAGATTTTGCGTAAATTGAATATTTACGACTGAAAAGTTTTCATTGATATTGTATTGGTGAGTGCCCACACAAATTTTTATAATTATCAGTAGCGTAATTTTAATAATATGACAATTTAAAAATTGTGATTATTTGGCACATTTTTCGATCGCGCGCAAATATGCCAGCTGTACGTGACTGCAGCCGCCGTCATTCACGGCCGCCATCCGGACGGCATATGAAATTTGTGGCAGTGTGGCCGCTACTCGGAAGTTGGCGACCTCGGCCGACTTCAGTTAAACTTCGGTTCGGACAACTTCCAGAGAGTCTAGTGCAAGCATTACACTTGGCACTAAAGACGCTGTCGAATTATAATTGCGTAACTTCACAATGAAATGCGATACAATATGTTTTAGTTTGCGGGGAAGATTTAAATAGGTAGCAGGCCGGATTTGTCTCACAGAGAGTCGCGATTACGTCCCTTCAGGAAGTCAGCGCTCGATAATGCTCCACTGACACGAATCATCTAGCTTCTCAAACACAATAATGTTTTCAAAATTAAATACGATAGCTATTAGAAGATGGAACAATTTATGTGTGCGCCACAATAATTTTAAAAATATTTATTGGTATAACCCAACATTTCGTACAATATATATGAGTGAATGTTTAGTATATGTGTATGAAATATTAATTTAAACTTTTTTGTATAAAGACTAGCATGACGTATTGGGAAAACCTGTCAAGTTAATATGATCAGATTAGTAATACGTAAATACGTACATTGTAGAACTCGAAGTTTTTTTTATTGTTAGGAATTAGGTTGATCGAATAATAATATTATTAAATGCGTTGCATGTAGCACGGCTAATTTATTATTAAATATGGCTTTTAATTGCTTGCTTCGTTTTTAATCGGTAGCTTCAACAAGATTATGATTAAATAGTACCAGTTCTATCGAAGCCATCGATCTGCAATTATTTACTAGAAATTATTAGTGCTTTTTTTTATAAAAAAACAAATAAAAATAAATGATTGAATATTTAATATCTATTCATATATAAAGAGCACAACGAAGCTATGTATATTAATTTATACAACGTATCATACCTGTATTATGTATAAACACATACGATTGTATTATTCTATTATCATTCTTAAATAACAGAAAAATTGCAAAGCGTAACACAATTCCGTATCATAATAAATTATTATCATCAGTATTTATTCTTATGTCTTTTTCTCATTCCCACTGCTGTAATACTTTCTCCGTGATTCGTAACGTATGAAATTTTCGCATTCGAAGGAATGCTATTTTTTTAAACTATTATGTATCTCGTTTTTTGCTTGAAGGCTGATTTTTTCATTCGAATTGCGGTCGCTTCGATCTTTCGTCTTTCATCTTAAACTTTCTCTTTTCGCCATAATCTAAATTTATTACGATCTGACAATTAAGTTGTTTCACTGTGGTTCTAAACGAAATTCTCGCAATTTTCAAGGTGTGTTATTATTTTTGGATTCCGTTCACAGATAAGTAGTTTTTACGAGCAATTGCGTAAAATTGTCTCGATCTTTATTGTGTTTTTTTCCTTTGTGATACTGATGATTAATTACCTATATAAAACGTTTTACATAAAAAAATGCTTTAAATAATCTATCTAAACTATCTCTCACTCGTATGGTAGTCGTTTATATCTCTGCATTCTTCCGTTACGAAACGTTTGGTCAAACGGTCCGAACATTTTTGGTAAACGTTAGAAATCAATCTCGAACTTTCATCTCGTGTATAATCAAAATGTTTGCAGATCTTGTAACGTGATCCATTCGAAATTCTTAACATTGAACTTCTGCGTTTGCTTAATCATTCTCAAAGTAAGATTTATCTTTAGACAAAATTTATACTGACAGAGAGAAATAAGGAAACGAATTAATAATAATGTAATAACTTGTTTTTGTGGAGAATCAATAAATATCAGAAGTGCATATAATAAATATTTAAATTTTAGACTAGCAAAACAAGTATAAAACATGCTTATTTAAATATTGGGTGTTCGTGCTTTATTTTTCTTTTGTATCAAAGACTTATAGTTTAGACATTAAAGATTTGTTCAATCTTGGCTTTCCTTCAGGTTAATGGTTTTGAATTTTGATGAGGATGGTGCACGGAAGAGACGAGACAATGTCTTGCACTGAGTAACTTTATTATGACATTAACATTTGCGGCTTTGAACCGACGCTTTTTCCGCAAAGGAAGTCTACGGTTTGAAAGGTACTCATTGGAAAAGTCACGTAGTGTATTTTCTTTTCTCATCGTAACGCAGGAAAGTAAACACAGTGTTTACATAGACGGTTGTACGAATTAGAAAAGAAAAATCTTGCACAATCGATATGTGAATTTAATCATATTTACGTGCGTTTTTCATATAATTCATAATGAAATTCTCTATCCTTTGGCTCTTTATTCAAGATACTCAAGTTATTTTTTTTTACAAAGACAAAGCTTTATTTTATATACATATGTATGTATGTATATACAAGAAAGCTTTGAAAGTAGTCGAATTTGTATAATCTGATAGCAATGGTTATGCTCTGTAATATATAATATTAATAGCACATTCCTTAGTGTCGGTACTATTAATCTCATACATTGTTTTCGCTTTAGCATTCTTAGGTAGTAAATTTACACTACAGATTCATTAGTTTTACGACGCTTTTAACAGGTTTTGCACGACTAATTATATGTCTAAAAAATACCCTTAATATTGTGAGATAAAAACTATACAATTTAAGTGTACTTTTTCTGATACATTATTTATAACTAATAAGCGAAAACAGTATTCACGGAAAAAACAATACATTTTGCACACACTTAATATGTTTTTCAGGTGCAATTGCAACAGGTCAACAGGCAACAGTTGTTCATAGCAAAACCTATTATTAGTATTAGTTATTATCGTTAAGTAATATGATAATATTTATTTTTTTGTTATTTAAATTTGAATAATTGTTTTTTTTCAATTTTAGTTTTGTTAAAAAATAGGTATTATTAGTAATGTTTTTTTGCTTTAATTACATTATTTATTATCTTAGGTAAAATATTAAAATACATATTATGGCACGTTTTATAATTTTTCTGAAAGTAAATATTTATTATTTTTAAGTTGGTTAAATAACAATATTTTATATTGCCATCTATGTGTTTGTGCTTACAGTTTCAGTAAGTATTTTATTTATTAATACTCATAATCTTATATTTATTTTATATTAATATTAAAAATTTACTGTATCATATTAACTTATTATTATTTATTATATGTTTAGATATATTATTTGATTGTGTAATTTTATTTATTTTAAAGCAATATTATTGTATTAAAATATTTTTTTTTAAATCAAGATATATTTTTTAATGTTCATTTTATATTAAAATAATATATTTTATTTAATTACAAATTTAATTAATATTTAATAAGAAAATGTATAAAATTATTTTACTCTTTTGGTTTGATACTTGGATATTAAAATTCATTTTTATTTTAATGTTTTATATTTGTATTTTATTTTAATTGTAATTAAACCGCTTATTTATTTACATTGTTGCATAATATAATATATAGAATCAGCTAATTATATTAGCTGCGTTTATTGATTATATTTTATTATATACAATATTTTATAAAACATGTATGAATTAAATATTGTTATGAACATGGGTGATAAATTAATAATAATATTGTAAAAAAATCTTATTATTTTTTCATTTAAATCAAAACACATAAATATTTATACAAAAAACTTATACAATAAATATAATACTTTTTTTTAAATATTATTAGTAAAAATATGATAATAATATATTTATTTACATATTAAAAAATCTTGAGAGTTGTATCTAATTTAGGAATCTATTTCTACACTCTGACTGTTTTGCGTCATAACCAATCTTCTTTGATCATGTCGCTCGCCTTCTCTCCGATCATAATAACCGGAGCGTTCGGATTGCCGCTTATTATTGTCGGCATTATGCTAGCATCCACCACCCGCAAATTACTAACTCCGTACACTTTTAGTCTTGGATCGACCACGGCGTCTGTGTCCTCCGAAGGACCCATTTTACACGTTCCCGAAGGGTGGTATATGGTAAACGTAAAATGTCTCATACTACACTCCCAGTATTCGTCACTGAACAAAGTCAAATGTTTGCATCCCGGCATCGGAATGGTTAACGGCCTAGAGCCGTAACGCTGAAATGCTGAAGTGTTCGAAATTGACATCGCTATATTGATACCTTCTATTAACACTTGAACGTCTTCTTTATACGCGAAGTAATTCGGCTCAATGATGGGGTAATGTAGAGGGTTTTTACTTTTGAGTCTCACCCATCCAGTGCTCCTCGGTCTCAAGAGTAGCGGTAAAATAGTCCATGTTTCAGAATTCAACAACGGTTTATACACAGTGTTAAACACAGAGTCTCTTAAATTAACAATTTTTCTAATGTGATCACCGCCGTCTGAATTCACTGAACTAGGTCCGAAATGAAACTGAACATCAGGCCAAAGACCTGACTTTGGCGCATATTTCGAGTTGACGAAAGCGAGACCTTCTATTCCCGGCGTTGTCATCGGTCCTCTTTCGTTGATGATGTATTCTAAAGCGACGGATGCGCTTTGAAACCTCTTCTTGGTAAAACTGATCGGATCGTTTATGATGAACGTCAAACCGCCGAGGCCTACGTGGTCTTGCAAGTTGTGACCTACTTTTAAATCTGCGACGACCGGTATTCCGAGGTCTGAAAGGTGATCGGCCGGTCCGACGCCGCTGAGCATCAGCAGCTGTGGGCTGTTGATGGAACCTGCCGAGAGTATCACTTCTTTCTTGGCTCTCACTCGATATTTTCTTCCGTTGCGGATGAACTCGACTCCGTAGGCTCTCTTGTTATTGTTGATCATTATTTTTGTCACCTGAGAGTTTATAGCCACGTGTAAGTTTTTCCTCAGCCTGACCGGTCTCAAGAATGCCTTCGCTGTGCTGCATCTACTTCCTCTTCTGATAGTAGCCTGCGTTAACATAAACCCAGTTTGTATCTCGCCGTTTATGTCTCTGTTCTCATATCCTAGTTCTTCGCCTGCTTTTAAAAAAGCGATCGATAAGGGACTCCGCCACGGCGCTTCTTGGACTGTCAAATAACCACCGCTGCCGTGATATGGTGTATTTGCTAAGTAAGGGTTTCTGTTGTCTTCCGATTTGATGAAGTAAGGCAAAATTTTATCGTATGACCATCCAGGGTTTCCCAAGGTTTCCCAGAGATCGTAATCGTTCTTGTTGCCTCTCACGTATATCATCGCGTTTAAAACGCTACAACCTCCAAGAACTTTTCCTCTCGGCCAGTTACACCTATCTCCCGTCATCGCTTGGCAATAACCTCTATCTCTTGGGGGCAAGGTTTGATATTTCCAATCGATTTCGGAAAGCTGCGTGTAACCGGCCAGCGCCGGGATATCCGATATCTCGTTCTCGTGACCGCCCGCTTCTAGTAATAATACTGTCCAGTTGCTTATTTCTGAAAGTCTCGAAGCCACTACAGCGCCAGCTGACCCGCCTCCGACTACGATAAAATCGTAATACGGCAATATCTGAAGCAAAAATACATCTCACATTAAAATCATAGTTTTGTAATCAATTTGATTTAAAAATGCATACTCACATTGTTAGCTTCAATAGGATGCGATTCTGGATCTATTGATTGGTATCTAAAATACGTAATTCCAACGGCTAACAAGGGTAGTAATGATATGACAGTCATCGGCGATGGCGCCAATCCTCCGAGAGCTAATGAACCTAGTAATGCTGGTGCCATTTTGATCACTTTATTATAATAAATTACAAAGTACACTTATATACACACGGTAAATTCCTATTGTATGTACAATTAGCTCGGTAACATTTTACATTAAACTAAACTTGCAAACATCATATCCAATGTTCAATGTCTTTTTGCGTGTTCTTTTCACTTAATATTTTCGGAGTATAGTTTCTGATTCCCGATCTTTTAAGCATGGGTTCGGGTAAAGGCGGCGCTCCGCTGTTGCTCTTGTTAGACTCGTCTTCTTTCTCCAGATACGACTTGATCGACAAATGTTTCTCCAAGTATATGGCCGTATCTTTATCGGCGTTTAATATCTTCAGCTTGTGCAGGTTGTTCTTGTTGATCTTCAGCGGTTTGTAGATGTCGTTGTTGTTGACGTCCCTGTAGTGTGCGTTGGTGTAGATGGGCAGGTGTTGCGAACCGGAGAGGGTAGAAGCCGACGATTTGGTCCTCGTGGTAGAACTGACGTAGCCGCTGGAATATGCCGTACTCTTGGACAGTGACGGATCCGGAAAGGCTGACGTGCTAGATTCTCTGTGACGAGTGTGAGGTGCTCGAGGGGCACCTCTTTTCTGACGCTCTCTGCTAGAAGTCGTCGAATGCTCTTGGCCCATTTCAGAAGGACTTCAGGCAGCCGAGCTGCTTGGTTACCTAGTCTGAAAGTAAAAACGAAAAAATTAACGTTTTTATAACATGAGTTGCACAACGAAAGTGATTGGAACACGTCGTTGATTTCTATGTTATCTAAAGTCGGTAATAATATATATCGAGTCCGTCGAGAAAAAACTTGAATTGTGTCCCATCAAAGTGGAATGTTGTATTGCTGCATTTAGATATCATTCTATTCCTGTTTGTTTAATATATATATATATATCATAACAACACTTTTTGTTAGATATTAAAGATTGAAAATTGAGTGTTTATTTCCATTTATAAATTTCTCTCGCTGATTCTAAAAGCGTTACGTACCATTAAAAAAATGCGAATTCTATTAGAAAGGTGTAAATTTCAATGATTAATTAAATATATTTGATCTCCATAATTTCACATTTCACCTAATCTTAAATTTGCATAGTATAGAATGAACTATATTTACTTTACTATTAAAATAAGGTCATTGCGACCTCAACGCGTCATAATCGCCGAGTTGTACATATTATGCAAAATATGTCACAAATTTTCAACGTTCACAGGTTATATAATATTTGAACGAAAGAAACTATGTATGTCGTGACCTTCGTTAGATATGTTTGCTTAGATATTTGTTAATGAAAAACATGTGAATGATGTACTTTGGTTTCTAACATTGCATGGAAATGATTTTTACTTATCTAATATGTATATTGTGTTAGTCGAAATAGTGACGCCATAAAGTTACAGTGAAAACAGTTATTAAGATTTGTTTATGGTTCTAAATTATATAATCGATGCCGGCGGATATATTCTAGACAGGTCTTCATTTACTAAGGATTTAGATGTGACTTTCGAAGAACGTTGGAAATTTAGCCTTATAGCAGATCATTAAAAATGCACGGTTTTATCTTAAGAAATGCGCACTTCTTCAGGAAGTATTGCGCACTCTTTATGATGCTCTAGTCTGCAGCATACTAGAAACTAGCTATATTATTTGGTTTCCAGGCGTAATGAGTCAATGTAATAAATTGAAGCTAGAAAAAGTACAGCATAAATTCCTTTGATATTAATACTTGAAGAAATACGGGTATTATCCGTTTTTGTTTCCCAGTGCTTTTATTTTAGGAGCACTGGAATACGTTTCTTTGTCTTGCATACGTGTTTATATAATTAAACACTTCTGGAAATTGCTCAAAGGCATCGTAGACAACCCTTCGGTGCTCGAGTAGCTCCAAATGTGGGCTTCGAAAGATGGTTATAGTTCTCGATCGCGTCCACTGTTCTTAACTGTAAAGTCTAGAACTGGAGCACTTGCCAACTCTTCTATGGAAAGGCCGTTCGTCTGCTCGATACTGTGCGTCGAGATATTGACATTTTCTCGTGCACATATGGGGTTTTGGTTTATGTCTGTTATTTTATCTGCGTATTGTTCGTATATGAATTTGTATGTATTTTATAATTGAAATATTTTTCATACTTTTGCCAGTCGTGACGCATTAGGTTAACCTGTCAGGTCACGATGTTCATAATTTTAATAAATAAAATATAAAATGAATGATCTGTATTTATATTAAATGGTCGGTATTTTAAAAAGTATTTGGATGATTTTGGACTAATTTAATGATTAGTAACGTTGTCGTTGTTTTCAAACTTAATGTTTTGTTAAATAAAAACATTGTTTAAATTATATTATCAAAAAAGTGATATTTATTTGCATTACTTTAGATCATATTCACTTTGATAAAAAACAATTTGCACTAATAACAAATATATTGCACGAAAAATAATTTATACCACTATAATGCACACAAATATAAAAAATATTGACAGTTGCGAAACGTTCATTTACTGTTCAAACCAAAACTGACCAATTATATATTATAGTCTAGTAAAAATAGTAAATATGATGCAATCGTGTGAACAAATTTAATAAGCAAAACATAACTGCCCCCCCCTCCGCTTAGATTTACGGTCGTTCAAGATATTTTTTAATGTGTCAGAATAACATTTGAAATCGTTTGAAAAGTTGTGAATACATTGATTGAAACGTGAGTTTCCGACATTGGTCATATTTATTTATTTCTTCGGTACTGCATAAATTTTGTGTATCTTTAGAGGTGAAAAAATATTTAAAAATTAACAAATAGTAAATTTACTGTATGGTTTTAAAACAAATAAACAAATAATATATAGTCAAAAACATTGAAAAAAGTGACGACGATTGAGTAAATTGTTTATGTTTGCATTTACTTTCATCATTAGTCCCAAGAAGAGTGTACTTTTTCAAGACTATAATATGTCACAATTGCTTCTCGCAATAACTTATCTAATCATTAGATATATAATTATTTGTTTTAATTAAATTATTCTGTATTTTTTTAAATATATTTTTCTTAAAACATTAATTTGATTTAAATAAATCGTCGAGAAACGATGGATTGTCGACACCACCTTTATTTTTTTCATATGTGCTTCTTTTAATTCACGTTACGGCAAGAAAGCCATGAATTTATCACAATATTCCTAGCGAAAAGGCATTAGATTAGAATATAAAGTAGTACTTCGATCCAAAAAAATATTCCGGAACGATGATTACCGTAGCAGACATACTGATGGCGTCAATTAAAAGTAAATAATAATAGATAATAGAATAGATGCATTAGACTAAACATAATTTATTACTTTAAAAATACCCCTGATTAAAATATTTATAAAAGTGAAAGTTGAAACTTGATTTTAATCAGTAAATAATTATTAAACATAACTAAGTTAAATACTTATGTTGTGAAAAACATCTATCAGTATTCTCCAATATGATATTTTTACAGTTGTGATATAAAAGAGCATTCAACCGCAATATGATCTATATTTTTTCTGCACAATGCAATAAATAATTATTATAGAGACCAATAACATTGTGAAATTTGATGCTTGTTATTAAAAAATGTATGTCAACGTCCATATTGTTTAATGCACATATCAGAGTATACGTTAATATTCGTGTGCGAAAAACTGTGTCGCAAGTCGATAACTACTCAGGTATGCGGTCGCCAGACGTAACATCATATTATACTATTGCAGCATCGAATAATGTATCATTTGCGAGATACGATAACCTCGTTTTTGCCACACCACCAACCAATAAGAGTTATGTATTGGTTGATCCGCCGAAAATCCGCTCACTTTACGCATTGTATAATAAGCTGAGAGAGCTTTACGAGAGCTTTCACTCTCGATGTATATACTCATTGCATTATGTCTGACTACGCTTAGCTTCTCTTATGTTAATTTTTCGCATCACTCGTCTTGCGTAATGTTGAGCGTTAGTCGGCAATTTACTGCGAATCGCCATTACATAAACGAGTGAGTGCATTTTGTGTCAAGGAAAGGCGAATTTGCGCTCATGCGTCTGATCGCTTCCGTTGTCGAGTTTCACCGGGTTTCGTATGCGAAGGTGGTCAGGTTTGCTATAAAATATTGCTATATGGGAGACGCGTGAATAATGAAAATTGCAAGAGGTGGGCATAAAGAAAGTCTTGGGCGCGACAAATGTAGAACGAATTTTTTTTAACATCATGACTATTGTTGCTTATATGTAAATTATGTGTGTGTGTGCCTCATCAAAACTATTGGGAGTCATTAATGATGTATGGACTTATTCAGCGACATTGGAATGTTGATTGGATTGAAATATATGTATATGCACGCACCTGTGTACATACATATATATCTAAATTACGGTGAAATTAAAGAGAAACAGTCGTAAATACGATGAATTATCTATAACGCACATATAATTTTTTTATGAGGAGTGGTCGAAAAAAGCGGGGACTGTGGTATAGATTAAAAATATTAAAAAAGCAATATATTCGGTAGTTGTAACACATTTTAATCAATTGTTGGGGTAAAGAAAGTTGAGTTATACATTTATAAGTTCAGGGGATTATTTAGCAGCGAAAATTTTTTTAAATATTTGTGCATTTATTTCAAATAAATTGCACAGCAAATTTGGTTGCACAGCACAAAACTATTGCCAAATGATTCCAGAAAAAGAGAGAAATTGATTCGATTTTGAACAGGTGTATTGATTGTTTTAGCATAACTGTTGTACAAGGCGTAATGGATCCTGAGTGTTTACATAATTTCTATTCATCTTTTTAATTAAATTTATAGTTGAGAAACCATTTTTAATACGATAATGTCAATTGCATTTCAAGTGCAATTTCAAATGGCTCCGGTAATTTTTTTCTATTGATTCAAAAAGAGCTAGAAAAAGTTGAACTTTAAAATATGTTTTCACTTTTGATTAATAGCCAAGCCACAAAGATTTTTCTTATAAGTGTATGTTTGTATGAAATATTGCGATTTATATCGCCTCTTCAGTATTTTATATTACTGTATTTATTTATGTTTTATTACATATATTTTATTTAAATCATCCGTTGTAAGTTACAACGGATGATGCGCCTGGTATGTTACAACTTGTAACATAAGACGCAAGCTCAATGCAAGTCAATCATATATAATAGATATATATTAAATACCTGCATTTTACTAAAGAAAAGTATATTCAATTACGGTAAATTTTTTATCAGCGTTTGCTATGCTACGAACCGCATAAAAAATAAACAAAATGTTTATGAGAAATTTATTTATTTTTGCTTTTGAAGAATAACTACAAAACAATATTTTTTTATATAACCACTTAACATGCGGGTGTTTTTTTGCAGTGTTCCAAAAAAATCATATTTTTTTATTAGAAATTATAATAGTAAATAATTATATATACATTGGAATAAGAATTTATATAATAAATCTTCCGTTGCAACGGGACAGACGTTAGCCCAATGCGTTACAACGCGATAAACACAATCAAAACTATTAAGTAAGCAGTGAAACACTTGACTGAAATCAAAGTCTCTAAATCAGTGACATATATTTCATTAATTATAAACAATTATAGCTTATAATTTTATATTAAATTATTATCACGATAATCATCCGCGAGCTTAGGAAAATCTAGGAAAACCTTTTAAAAATTATAGTTATATCACTAATTATTTGATTACGATATAAATTGTAAATCACTAGGGTCCATATAGGATTTGAATAAAGTTCTTTCAAGTCTCCGATTCGCCGATTTATGTGATATAATTCAGTAAAATATGCACGAGCAATAAAAACCTTTGTTTAAAATTCAATTTACATTGTATTAGTATAGAGCTCTATCGATAATTAATTTTAACTTATACAGTAAATATAGGATATATATTAAATTAATTCTTAAATTTTTATCAGACTATGAGAAGAACAAAATTACATTCGATTTTAAACAAAAATAGTAATTGATTATGTTATTTTATCTATGTTCCATAATATTAGGGGTTCCCAAAAGTAATGAAGTTCTTATGGATAAAATTCAGATAGCATTTTACAGTATTTTTGATTTTTTTTTGTATAATATTATTTTCATCGGTTTATAATATTTGTTTGTTTTAGAAATAAAATTGTCTAAAAGAGACAATTTCACTTCTACTTAATTATTTTTTTTTCTTTGAAAAATTTGAGGGACCAAGTCCGGTGAATATGGAAGCTGCAATAAAATTTCATAACCAAGATTGCTGCTTTTATCCTGTGTTGCTATGTTACAGAATATTTTACTATACACTTCTGTCATCACTGTTTTACCTTGATTAAAAACATTAAAATAAACATTCCTTCGAAATCCAACCATACACAAAGAAAAGCATTTTTAGGTGCAATCTGGATTTAGGGATTGGAATTGCCCTTTTCAGAACATCTTTGGGTACCACTAATATGCTTTGAAACTCTGATTTGTGCTTAAGGATTTTTCTTTGCATTCATAGAAAAGTAACTGTCTAGTTAATTGGTAGAAAGAAAGTGTATATAAATATAAAAATATTATATGTCTGATACGTTGTACAATGTATATCATTGAGCAATATGGATTTAATTAAAAAGTATGTATGAAGGTGATGTGTAAATTATTTCATCAATGATGAAGAAGCATGTGTGTTGCGATATAATTGCATATTTGGACAGTCTAGGAATTTTCTGATCATCAAATACACATTACACTCGGTGCTCGATAACGCCATAAGGCAATCAATCGAATGATAAAGCTCAAAGTAGTTTTTATTGGACGTAAAGACGCGGTTACGAAACTGCTTCTGAATTAATTCACTTTTATGGCTATGATAACGTCGCCCATTTCAGTTTTTCTTTCAAATTACTCTAAATCGTGCCCTTGCCCTTTGGCGGGCTTTCACTCTCCGCCGCTGCGATGAAGTGAAATTATTATTGTTACACAAAACGTGGCGAAGCTTTTGCAATCGCCTGATGATCTACGGCGTACGTGCTGGCGGTCATGATCCCAAAGCGGAAAACGCGTGCAACGTGTCGATCATAGTTGCATGTAATAGCATTTTGTCTAATTGCGATGGCTCATCTCTCAGGGTTCGACGAACCGGGAAACTTATTCCATCCTTTTGCTCTCAGTTATCGATCCTAGGTTAATCGACGATCCACTAATGTATCTTTGAGTGGACCAAACAAGATTTGTTCGACAGGAAATGAGTGGATGCTTGAAAATAAATTTACCGGCAAAATAATTTACGTGTATTATGCTAAAAGTTTTCGATATATTATATCCACTCTAAAAATAACTTATTTGCTTTAAAAATAAAGTATATCAATCATCACTGACTAACAACTTCAAACACCAGAGTGCTTTCGTTAGAAACACAAACATAGCTTATACTTATTGACTCGCCCTTGTACGTATGACAAATGTTTCATTATGTATTTGGATAAACTACAGTTGGCTCCAAAATATGAATACTATTCTAAATAATGTCTTCTTGTGAACTTTTATCGTAAATACTATAAAAAAGTTTAATTCAATATATGTCTATCGAAGTCTGGTTTTAAGGCCATATTTTAAGTTATAAATGAAAGCTCGTTAAATGTAAGCAATTTGCATTGATACATATTTAACGGGGCTCATGAGAAATCAAACACTCTCTTTCGTTGTAGTAAATTTTTTTACTGTTAGTCGCAGTGCTTTTACTCCAAATATCATTAAACGCTGGAATACATTTCAGTAATGGCTTTTTTTACAGTACCAGTTACATGTTAAATCTTACAAAGGCATTACGACAAATTAAAGTTTGCTAGTATTTGTTTAAACTAATGGTATGGCTAGAACTATCCGTGGGTTGTTAAGTACGAAAGTAATTATATATGTGCATACATATAGTATATAGTTAAAAAATAATTGTCAACTTCAACGCCATAACAATTATGCAAAAAGTTCAAAGATAACCTAATAATCGACTGTATCCGTAGACCTTCAAATATTGCTGTTTGTTCGTTTAACGAAACTGAGCAAATACGTGAATATTTGGTTATTAGAATTTTCTGTCCGTTCCTTATCGGCGTGTTTGCTTGACATGCTTGACTTTCCTAATTCTTTTTTTAAAGCTAATCGTTGTACAACCCGTAGGTAAGTGTTAATTGTTGTGCTCACACTTGCATAACTTGTCTACACTTAGAGCTCTGCAGGACGACATACAGCACAGTGTTTTCTTCTCCATAAATATTCGGTAACATTGTGTTACGCAACAAAGATGCCTCTCGTGATGATGGCATGGATTGCTTTTGCCGAAATGACTGAGTCGTGATCTTGGAGCGTCGTTAAATCATTTCACTCTCAGCTTCCTGACTATTTTGCCACCAGATTATAATCCAATAAAACAGTCTAGACTAATTTTAACCGAGGAATTCTCGAATGATTGATGTTACGTAAATAATTCTCGATAATGCCATGTCTAGTGTGGAATGGACGACAGGTGATTGATGAATGCACTTCTCAAATTAAGACCGTATGATGATATCTGACCTCTTGGTGAAGCGAGAGTACGCCGGAAAGATGGGTTTCATCACCTACCGCCCCCATTTTTTTAAATGTTTCTCAATATATATTTCATATTATATGTTACTTAAAATGTGCAGTTTCCGCATTGTTCATACAGCGTGCGCCAGTGTGCGTGTTCTTTTTTCTTAGTTTTATTATTTATGATGGTAAGTGATCGTTAAAAAAGTATGAATGGTCAACGATTCTATTCGCATTGAATTTATCGTCGGAAGAACTTTCGATTTGGTTGAGTCATAAATAACGCTTTTAACCTAACGTCGTGTGCGATTAACCCGTCTTGGATTACGTGACGGGCGATTTGTTGAGCTAAGTGCGCTTTTGCGGCGAAAGGTTATACGCCTTATTAGTTCAAAATCGATACTAATCTTCTGAATATAATTTTGAACGTTCAGCAGTATCTTATGAGGCTTATCTGAAAATATTAGGATAAAATTTTCTGTTGAATATGAGCCAGATAGATTTACTGAAATTATGTGAATATCACGAATCGCGTTACATTGACATTGACAGTGACTAACCGCATACCTCTAGTTGCCTATAATTTTGAAGCTGATTTTATCGAATCATTCTTAACGCTTTATCTAATAGTTAACATTTATGCCAAGTTGTTTTTTTTGTGATTGTCGAGGGTCACCAATGCACTGTAATTGCTTTCATGGAAACGACAGAACTGCGGCCTTACAACACTCCATGGGTTAACGATAGAAAAATACGTTTTTTTAAATAAGTTTATATTTTAATTCAGAATAAACGATTTTATTAGCTACACTAAAATGTCTTCGTATCTTCTCCATGTTTTATAGACAAAATACTTGTTTTCCTCTCTCATTAAAACTTGATAATTCTTTTGGGCTGATGATAATATGTCTGCGATGTTAAATTGCTATAAATTTTAATAGCTTAATATGCGGAAGATAAAAAGCCAATAAATTGCAGGTCAAAACTTTTGACTATAACAAAAAACAAAAAAAATGTTTACAAAGCGACATGGGTTTGAACTACAAAAACAGGATATACATATATTTTTTTAAATTTTCGTTGTAACATGACAGGCGTTAGCCCAATGTATTACAGCGGGTTTTTACGTATACATCATTTTAATCCGAATATTTAAATATCGAATAAACTCTGTTTTTTAAACTATTTATTATTCGAATATTTGTTCATATTTGTAGTGGAATATTAATTTTTTTTATAAAAATCGAGTAACTGTAAAACACGGTATTTGTATATTTTAACAACGCATGTAGTCCATTTTACGATTTACCGCTATCTACAGCCTAATTGTGCCCCTTTTTGCGAAAGAAAAAACACGTTTTAATTGCCGAAATTATATAAATTACTCATATTTCCGAGTAAATACTGTGCATTTTCTTAATGTATTATATTTTTTTTTATCTTTTTTAAATTAATATGAATAATGTTTAAAAGTCGGAAGTATTTTTTATATTCATATTTTTGGTTTAACAGTTTGTAGTCTTTTCAGCAGAATAAATAATTACAATAAAACGTTGTTTAAATTTAAAGCCTGAAACACTAAATGCTCTATTATTTATTAACAGCTTACCGCCCGGGATGTTTTTGCCGAACTTTGCTTGGTGGCCGGGCGATTTCGCAGAATAATGACAAACGATTATTTTTCTTAGTAAATTCCCTAAAACTTATAAACCAATTAAGATATTTTACTAAAATTTAATATCCTTATGATTTTTCGCATAAATATATTGAGATTTTTCGCATAAATATACCTTTTGAAAATCAATCTATTAGAGTAATTCGGGAATTACACACATTTTATAATCGAAGGAATGCAGTACATTTAGTCTCTTCTGAATTATCGACCGAAACGTATCGCAAAAATTGCTCTTTCCTCAGTGATCTTTAGTGATTGTGATTTTAATTTAAAAAAAATATTTTCAATCACCACAAAATGGACGAAGAAGATGTCAAAAATATAAAATTAAAGCACCTACAGATGAAACATGGCAGAAAAGTATTATCCAAATTTGGAAAACAAATAAGAAAAGAGGTTTCAAAAATATATCTACTTTTCATAACAGCCAGATGAGACACGGGAAAAAACCAGAACGACCGGCTTACAATATATAAGCCTCAATCTATAAATATATGAAGTGTTGATCACGCCGATCAATACATAGTTACCTAATATTTAAAAAATAACAACGGAATAAACAAACAAATGTTTTTTTATTAATTTTAATGCGCATTGTTTTATTCGTTCAGTGTCTATCGAAATTTGAATCGTAACAGCAAAATTAAATTCAAAGATTTTCTTTTGAGTAAGGCTAAAGGATGGATGCAGAATTCAGTAGAATCTATCGATTCTGAAGACATTTCACCAGTTTCTACCACATCTTACCGTGCTAAAAAAATATTTAAATAAATAAAAAAGTGTAAATAATAAAAATAAATGGTGATATAGTGTGGTTTATAAGTGTAATGGTGAAAATAAATGTGTCCGTGACAGTTGTAAGCAGAAAAAGGACGTCGAAAAATTTGGTGAGTGCAAATTACTATATTATATTATAAACGGATATTTTTCATAAATCGTTTACACAAAAAATATAGAAGTATTTTAACATACATATTATTAAATAATAAACAACTAATTTGTAAATATTGCAACCATTTTCAATTTACACAAAATATTAGGAATGGAAAATACATATTTATTCGTTCAAGATTTTATTCCTCAGAGATTCTTTTAAGTGCAATAATACTTTTTTTCAATTATTTTACAATAAATTAATACGGCGATAATTTACCCGAATTGTAGCTTTTTTCTCATGATTTTTTAATTTATTAATCTTTGCGGTTTTCTAAATGGTGAGGAAATTTCAAAATTACGAACATCGGGAAAAATGTTTTTTGGAAGTTCCTTGATTACTGTGTTATTTAATTTATCTACATATAGCGTAACGATTTTACTTTTTAATTTTACAATAACATACAGAATTTTAGATTGAAAAACTTTGTTAATTGATGTTTCGATTTTATGTTTACCTAGCCAGACATTTTGACCCTAAAATTTATTTCTGTTAGAAGTTTAACATAAAATATTTTTTTTTTTATATAGAATAAATAATTATTGCTCATATATTGCATAAAAAATTCTTTTTACAAAAATTTTAAGTAAAATGTAATTTATTTTTCTTTTGATAGTACGTAGAAATAGTATACTAGCATCTTTGATTATCATATAGAGACAAACTTAGTAGTACCCCAGTATTTTTTTAAAGAAAGAAAACGCGGACTCGTATACGAGTCCGCGGGCGTTAAGCTGTTAATGTGAATGTCTCGATTGAGTGAAAACAATAGTTGTATTAAAAACCTGACCAGTGTGATGCGTATTAAAAACATAACCAGTTTAAGAGAGTACACCTGCAAAATATCCTTTTCTTTTCCGTATACATGCCTAGATAATGGTAGAACTATCGTAGCTCGTTATGCTATTATTGTGATTAATTCCTAAAAAAATGTTTATATATCTTTTTCGAAAGGTAAAATAGAAAACACCTACATTGAAATCCACTTATTTCTATTGCTAAAAAATAATTCAAGAAAAAATGTTTATTTTAAGGGTTGTAAATATATGTGGTATAACTAAAGAATTCTATGTATCAATCTGTTATTTTTCTCTATGACCTATTAAGATCTTGATATGAATGTCTGATTTACATCCGCTCTATGATCATTATGGTGGCGATTTACCTCGGTCCAAAAGTAGCGAAGAAGCGGCAGCAATAGCTCGCAGACTTAATTGGGCTCCGGCTGAGAAAGTTATTCGGACGCATTGATTTCACCTTTCCCCGAAAGCCGCCGCTTCAATTAATTCATAACGCATCGCACAAAGGTGTGCTGCTCGCCGGTGGACACTCTGATATCCACAATGTCCATTCGGAGAAATTCGACAAAGACAAACGGCGCCTAGATATGGGCGCCAAGGCGGCTTTCTCTGCCAGGACGAAAATTCCTCATCTTTTGTGTCGAGTGGCGTTTTCTATTTGTACGGAAGCCGTCGTCGCGAATTATTCCAAATGCATCGCCTCGGATTGGTACAGCAAACATATTTGTAAAAGTAAACGCGCGATTGAGTGTCGTTTAACAGTTTAGCTCACGCGATATGTTTAATTATGATGTTTTTTTTATATTACGTACATGACACCCTCGATTTCGAAAGAAAGCGAACAAAACAAAGCGTTTAAGGTATTGAAATAGCGCGTGACACAGTATGACCTTTAATGATAGAACAACCGATTATGGGATAACGCTTAATAACCGCCCACTGTATTCTCAAAGTCTTGAGTGAGCGTAAAAAGTCTATTGCTTGATATGTACACTCTTATCGTTAAGAATGATGACATTTTCGGTTTAAATATCAATGGAGATTATTTTAATTTAACAGATATCTTGAACGACAATTTTTATTTTAATATATTATAAAGGGTGTTTTTTTTTATTTATTTTTCGAATTAACAACACTTTTTCCAGCGACAGCCAATTTGACATCTGATAGCTGATTTGTGCTCAGTTTGGTTTGCCATTTCATCATGAATAGACTTGAGCCAGAACAACGCTTGCAAATTGTGCAATTTTTTTTCGAAAATCGTGGTTCAGTTCGAAAAACTTAACGTGCGCTATGTCCATTTTACGATCGACATAAACGTTCATCGTTCATCAAATAACCATGAATCGCTTTCGTACCACGCGTACTCTTATTGATAATACGCATCCGCAGAGACGTCGTACAATGCGCACCGAAGAAGTTGTTTCTGATGTGAAGCGTAGTATTGAGGAGGACCCGAATGAGTGCACAGCAATTGAAGCTGTGTCCATCAACTTTGTGAATAAAATTCACAAGCCACTATTGAGACGCCGTTACATCCACAAAAAATCATTGTTTAGTGTGCTTTCATTGGTCCATATTTTTTCAAAAATTATACCGGACAGAACCTTACAGTCAATGGAAAGGCTATCGATCCATGATTACCAACTTTTTTGTTCCCCAATTGAATGGCATTAATGTGGAAGAGCTTTGTTTTCAACAAGAAAGCGCAACATGGCACACGGCGCGCGCCACAATTTATTGAAGGAAACAGTCAATGAGCGCATAATTTCGCGTAATGGACATGTGAATTGCCCTAAAAAATCGTGTGATTTAATACCTCTGGATTATTTTCTGTGAGGATATTTGAAGTCGCTAGTCTATGCCGATAAACCAAAGACAATGGACGACTTGGAAGCCAACATTCGCCGCGTTATTTTCTGCTCGAAAAACTGGTGGAAAATTCCAGATTGCGCTTTATTCGAACCCATATACCGTGGATCATATAACACTAGTGGCATAAAAGTATCTTTCCATTAAACCCTAATAATATTTTATTTAATTTTAAAGTTCAATAACCCTAAACATTATGTATAAAAAACGACTTTCACAGCAACAGATTTTTTACAGAACTTGACCATTGGGTCATTTTTAATCCGCCATTGTAACCATAACATTTTAATATAAAATGTATTTATTGTAAATTTTTCGTTACAATATGACAGGTGTAGCCCAATGTGTTACAACGGGGTGAACATAATCAATAACTACTAAGTGAGACACCAGACTAAAAGCTGTAAATCAGACGTTTAGTTTATCAAATATAAACTATTATTATAGCTTACATTTAATATATGTCACGTTGCACGATCTAACTTGGTTTTGTTTTTATTATTCATCAGTCAGATAAGGAAAATCTAATCTGTGATGATCGACTGGAATTATTGTATTAATCAATTATAATGACATATTCCGATATCACAGAAACGATAGGAATGAATGAATGGTCCATATGGAGTTGTCATGAGAAGTCATTCAAAACAAAGAGATAAATATAATATATATAATTTAAGAACGCTGTTATAATCATACTGACAAATACAAATAATTAAACTTAAATTTAAATATAGAAATATAAATCTTCAATAAAATTTCCAAATAAAATATTGTGTTATAAGCACGAATTTTAGGTCTCTAGTTAAAGAAATTAAACCTTATAACATAAGATAATAACTATTTTCTCTTAGTATTAATTACCTCTTGTAAAATAGAAAATTGTTATAAACAAGAAACTTGTCTTTATAATAGGTATATATTTTTCTGTATTGTTTGTAATAAACTTATTCATCAACGATTAATTATATATAATATAATAATTGCACTAGGAAAAAATTCTTACCTAATCTAAATAATATAGTACAACAATTATGTTTATGGCACGGCAAATGCGTTGACTCAGCGTGTGTTCCCGAGCGTGTGTGTACATATATATACGCTATAAAAATAATATAAATTAACCAAAAGTTTAATTTTTATTTTTAGTTGAAAACGTTATTTATTCATGATATATAAATAAACTAAACTGTGCAAAATATTGTTGTATTTTATAAAATTGTACTTGATTCGTTGCCCATACTCATATTATTATGCGCCCGATTCATGATAATAGTTAGTTACTGAAGGAACGTAATTTATAATTTATCATCAAAAAATACTTGTATGTTATGCCAAAGACTGGTCATTAAATTCCAGACTTCATATGTAGCAATACATTTATAAAATTATTTAAAAATTATAGATTATTCAAATGGAATTTTAATTATGGTAACTTGCTTAAAGAGCTGGCGATAGTGCATTGATACAAGTGACAAAAATACATTTTAAGATTTTTTCTTCAAATTTAATTCATTGTCAAGCCGTAAGTAAATTTTATGGTTTAGTTTTAACGCACTGTTTTATGTTTTATTTTTTAGAGGCGTGCGAGTATTTTTATTTGAATGCCTGGATTTATCGCGATTGAGACTTCGTGATCATGACAGGTACATTACTGTCGAAATATTGAAAAAAATGCTTATGATAACTATATGTTAAAGTATAATTTACTCAATGTTATTTTTTATTATCTATTTCTATATAAAACGTGTTATCTCACTTATAATCTGTCCTTGAATTTGGCATACATTTGATAAAATGATAACGCAATATACGCTAATAGTTTTGTAAATCAATTATCGATTGAAAAATATTTTGTTACGTGATTCGCACGTTTTAAAATTTAATAATGTGCTATGAGAAGTGAGAGGCGGAACAAAGCATCGCCGTTGCAAACCATATATTGTTAAATGCTATTGCGGATATGAAAATATCGATGGATCGAGTTCGCCGCTTTACCGAGAGTCGGCATCGCCATAAGAGATGCGAGCTTTTTTCAGATAATCAGACAGGTACTACGCGAGAGTTGTCACATACACTAGAATGTGTCATAACATCATAATAACATAACAACCTACGCGTTGTTGCATTATATGCACCGGCGTTATGTAACTTAGTTGATTATGGAAAAGCGTACGAAATTAATTTCCGCAGATTCGCGCGCGAGCCTAAGTATACCGAAAAAATCGTCACTTTCCATTTTGGCAGTCAAGTTTAAGGCTAGCGAAAATTGTCGTTATCTAACAACACTTCGCGGTTGTTATAAACGCCATTCATACAAAGAGCTCATGCAATATTCATGATGCGTTGTATTGTTCGATTATGCATTATGTACCATTTTTTGTGTAAGTGTAAGAACTCTGAGATAAACGAGAGCATTACAACATTATTCGTTCGATTATGGTCATGCATTGAAAATCTGCGGAAACAACTAAATAACACTTTCACGTCGCCGCGGATAACCGATACTTATTCGTGTAAGATTGTCACTCGATCGTGACAAATAATACGCGCTTTCGTTATATGTATTATATTAAATTAATAAAATTATTAAACCATTACCTCGCTAGGTATCCGATCGTTCGCCATTTTGTATAGAATCATTTTAGCACTTCACTTGGTCGATACACTGAACTTATTGTCGCTTCGGGGTGTCACTTGTTATATTTTTTTTTACAATTTTCGCTATGGACGGTCGAACGTAAACTGCCGCCGTTGGCACCGAACGTCGAATACTTTTACCAGCTGGTATTACCAGTGTTGCACTGTTCACAAGTAACTTTCGTTTTCGCTTGACAGACACTGCCGACCGAGAGGGGGCAAAATAATTCAAAGGCGGGTCGCGCGAAAGAGAGAGGTGGAATATTATGGTGGTGGGTGCGAGGGAAAAGCGTCGGTTTTTCTTATCGCGCCCATGTCTAGGAAACCATTGTGCTATGGATGTAGGATGGGGAACGTCGCCTCTGCCTTCGAGCTTTGGCGATAATGTGGCGATGTCGCAGAAATTCGAGTATGCGCCGATAAGAGGGGGCAGACCTTATCGTTAGGTTAAATCGGGTTGTGCTATATACAATTTCGCGACGCGTTTCATATCGATCTGAGCCGTTTTAGAGACGATTACCTACAGCGTTGAAGGAAAATAATAAAAAAAAACGATTAAATGTGTCATTAAAACATAATTATTCGTTTGCTCTAAATTTCAGGGTGAGAACTCATTCTTAAGTTTTTCGCTTTTGTGGCGAATATGGTGTCAAATACAGTGAAATCTCTTTGTAACGAATACCGTAATAACAAAATTCCCAGTATAGCGAATCTTCAATTGATCCCCGAAAAACTTTCATACAAAATGTTTTCATTGTACGAAGACTGATCTCAGTGTAACGAAATATTTTAATCCGAATTTCGTTACAACTTGTACAATATGTCTCTGAATTCAGTTTGTCTTTGACTTGGCGTATGCCGGATGCAACATTCAAGGTGTTTCGCCGACCCTCAAACATTTTTTAACAAGTTTTATTGTTTTGATTACAGTATCCTTAAAAATGGACAAAAAACGATCTGTCAATCTTGTAAGAGGTTATTTTGATGCTGTAGTAATATGGTAATCAAAAATGATGAAATAAAATTTGCTTCGCTATACTGAGATTTCACTGTCCAAGACATAAAACATGATATATTGCCTTTATTTTTAAGAAGTGAATTTAAATCATGCATCTTGTTTTTTTTAAACACAAAATAAATAGTCCAATGTAATCCTCAAACGTGTTTTTTTCTTCATTATAATTTGCTTATCAACATTATTAAAATAAATTAATAATATAGGGTAAATTGTCAGTGTACGTTATATTTAGTATGTTTAGTAGTGGAATATTTTGAACTTTTTTCTATTGCACTAATTCTGGAATTTTTTTCAGCCATTGTACCACTACATATCTATATCCCGTAAAATTTATTTACTTAACATGAACTTATTTATAACAGCCAAGTCCATAGCAGTCCCATACAAACGGTGAAATACTTCCCCTTTCGCTCTCTCGCTTGTTAAGTGACGAGAGTGAGAGTGATAATGATATGGTGTTTCACCAACTGAGATAGAACCAGTAATACGGTTCAATTTCAGTATGTGCGTAGGCGTCGTATGGTTAACACGCATGTCGAGCGCTGCATCGTGGTCACGTGGTCAAGTTATAATACCACATGCTTATCGGGGACTTCAACAGACTCTTACTCACATCTTTGAATATTTTAGGGCACAAAAAGGGATTAATTATATTTTTGATAGTATATTCTTCTAACAGATATCGTTATTATATTTTTTTTTTATATAAAATTAAATAATTAAAAACTAATTAGTGGTACTTGCTTTTGTTAAAAAAAATCGTTTCGAATATCCTTATGTATTTTCCTAGATCGGTTTATATACATATCACACCATAACGAATTCTTATTTAGGATTGTCACAGATGTGGTGTTTGTATTCTGAAGTATCATTTTTATGCCTTATGGCATTTTGCAAAAGCTGACAAAGATTTTGCGTAAATTTAATATTTACATTGCATTGGTGAGTGCCAACATAAACTTTTATAATTATCAGTAGCGTAATTTTAATAATATGACAATTGAAAAATTACGATTATTTGGCACATTTTTCGATCGCGCGCAAATATGCCAGCTGTACGTGAAAGAAGCCGCCGTCCGAACGTCATTCACGGCCGCCGTCCGGACAGCATATGAAATTTGCGACAGTGGTCGCTTACTCGAAGTCGTAGATCTCGGCCGACTGCAGTTATAACTTCGGTTCGGGCAACTTCCAGAGAGTGTAGTGCAGGCATTAGATTATAGTGACTTTCTAGTGTTACTAGCTGTTTTATGGGTCAACTCGGTCGACACTCAGCGTGGCTCTGCTTATTGAAAATTCGATTAAACTCTCGTTTTATCTAAGTGAAGTCAGGAGCGAAATGGTAGAAGTGTTGGACTTATAAACGCGAATTTAGTACACTTTGTTCGCTAATATACCCTTCCTATTTCAAACGTCTGACCAATGCGATGATTCGGACGGAAAAGACTATAGTAGAACCTTTGATTGCGAGCATAATTTGTTCTAGAAACGTGCTTGTAATCCAAAACACTCGAAAATATCGAAGCGATTAGTTCCACTAATCAAAAATATTCATATAAAAATAAATAATACAAAATACTATTTTCATTATAAAGGAGACGAGAGAGGAAAATCACTTCTATATGTTAATTTAATGAAATCTTTGTATTTTTGTCCTTATCTACTGGTCATTCACTATCTACCATGAACCTTCATTTATCAATAAATTATAATAGTTACGATATTTAAATTTGCGACTATGTTATTACTTAAAAGATAATATAAAAAAAGGCTGATTATTCTTATAGAAACATATTGTACATATGTACATCAATAGACTTTCTTAAATACTGAAATAAACGGTTTCCATGATATAGGTGTTTAATATATATTGTTACGTTTTTTGTGTCAAGTATTTATTTTTCCTGGTTACTAAATATTTAAATTACACTGCAATGCATAATCGCCAAACGCTGTGAATGTGAATATTGCGCAATAATTGTTTAATTGTTTCATATTGAAAAATCTCCATCTCTGCTATGTTGTTGTTATTTTTACCCAACACTCATTGTCGTCTCGTTAATTAAATTATGCAACAGACACACAATCGGTTGCACACGTGAATGTCACAAGCGCCAACGAAACACGATCGTCGTGTCTCAATTGCCGGAAAATAACTCGCTATCGCAAAATATGTTATTTCACACGCCGCCGATCGATCAGTTTCGTTTCTTTCGACTTTCGAGCTAATACTGTTATTTTCTCTGGAAAATCTCACATATTAACGCCGCGAAATTGCAGGCTTTATGACAGACGGTATCAGTCTTAGCGACGATCGTAAATTAAGTGTCAGCCGTCTTATCGAGACCAGATTCGTCATTTTATCTAAGCACTTAACCCGTCTTCTACCTCTTGCTTATCCAGTTGCATGTCAATGATTCTCAATTGTTACATTATTAATATGTTTAATACTGATATTAAAAAAATGTATTTTAGAATTGATATTTCAAAGATTTATTTTTGTGATTTGGCAATATTACGAAAATATTGTTATCAAACATGATGTTCGCCTTCGTAAATCTTATGCAATTGTCATTTTTTTGCCTGTCGGGAATTTTTATAATGATTTTTGCGTCCTTTAAGAACGGTGGATATAAAATCCATTTGTAATTTCGACTTAAATTAATGGATTTACTAATTGCAAAATATGATTTGCTGCTTAAATGTCTGTCTAAACAAAGAGAGAGTTTTCTTTTCAATATACTGCCGGAAGTTCTTCATCTTTTGGGTTCTCTTCTTCCTTGTATCCTGCCTTAGATAATGTGCAATGTTTGGAGATGAGGCATCTTTTTACCGAAGTAAAAATTTTGTCTTATTTGTTTCGATCTTCTCAATCTTTCTTCATCCTTGCGTGAACATATTTTTAATACACAGCTCATTAAATTTATATCTTTCACACTGATAAAAAGCTTTGTATTATATTATGGAAATATGTGTTATTTTCAGAAAGGTTATAAATAAAGATGGAATTAATGATATTTATTCGTTGTAAATCGTTATCTGTAACATAACGAGCTCCAGCCCAATGCGTTACAACAGGGTTGAAATCAAAATATAACAATGTTAAGCTTTTATTTATATTATAAAGGCTTATGAATTATTTTAAAGCTAAAACAATTGATATATAAAAATATAATTTGTAGAATGAATATATTTGTTAAAATAATTGACTAAATATGACGATCAAAATTAAAGCGGCTGTTTTTCTCTAGACTTTAAATGGATCGTCCGAGTCAATTCGGTGTAGGCTCCGCTGTATACGAGTTTATTGCCAAAATTTATTGTATTCCAAATCGGTATATGATTTTTAATATTTTTGTTTATCGTGAAAATATGAAGAGATAACAAATTATATTTTTCCAATTCTAGGTGAAAGTTTTAGCTGTTTTAATGCGTATTTATCGTGTATTGCATAAATCCTACAACGATTGTATGGATCTATGTTGTGGGTCACGATAAAATATATTTAATAACGGAGCGTGGTCCATTGGGCTATATTTTTTTGAGCAAGGCCGCTAAAACGCTGCTTTTAAAATAAATAATTGCAAGGCGACGATTATGGATGTTCCTCTCATATTATACAGCTACAGTTAAATTATTATTAAACACTGCGTTCGTTCAAGTAAAACGCCGACAAAGCATTCAAATCGATTTGTTTAGTTCTTGGTAAACGTGCTGTATTTCCACAACACATTAAATATTGATTTTAGTCGTCTTAAGCACGGTAAATTCAATGTCAGTGACCAGCCACGCTCTGGAGTGCCACGTAAAAATAAATTTAGAATTAATTCACTATTTGCATAATATGATAAAAACTTATAACGTTTATTGGATAGAATGTTTTATTATTAATATCAGTATACGTTTTTTAAATACTCTTTGCGAATCACTGATCTATGTATATATTGACGGTGGTAGTAAACCGGCTGTGCTTTTAATGGGTTAGGCCGGTTAAGAAACGTGCTTCATTAATTAAATTTGTGTATTAGTGGTTGTTACAATATTATTGTAGATCGAGCGTTGATCTTAGAAATCGATGCATTTGATACGAAGAGTTCAAAATTTTAACATATATTTTACTATGCAAATCATATATATTTTTACTTTAATTTCAAAACACTTGTCATTAATATTCATAAGATACATTCTGCTTTTACTATATTACATACTTAAAATGGATTATTACATAATTTGGAACTTTTGGTCGAGTTAACGAATAAAGTTACATACAAATATTTATAGAAGCTGTTATCGTATATCGAAACCTTATAAATTAACATTAATTTAAAATACTATTTAGGTTATTGAAAACTATTTTACGCCATTGCGACGATAGTTCGCTTTAGTGAAAGGAATAGCCTCTTGCCACTTTGCAGTATTAAAATTATTCTAACTTAGGTATAACTATTCTAAGATGCAGTAAAACAACTCACATAACAAACTTAATTTTAGATTACTTGAAATTAGAAAACGAAATGCATCAGCAGCTGTTATATAAATACTAATTGCAATCTCACAACATATGACCGTTGAGCTCATTATAGCAAACAATTTACCATAGAGAGTGATAAACTTTACAGTAACAAAAGACAACGAAAGTTTTTACCGTTAGACGCAATAAAATCGATGCGGTTGAATTTTCCATTATTTTTCCCATTTTAACCGCACACGACGCATCCTCAGTGACTTTAATCTAAGCGCGAAAAGCGTATTTTACGGTCGTAACGTTTTCACGACCGCGCTTTTACCGCGGCTATTAGCAGTGAGCGGTTAACTCTTAAATAACTTATGAGTGTGTATGCATACCGAGAGGTTTTTCAATGAAGCCGGCGCGGCGGATGAATATTCATGTAGTGCTCGCCATGCATATAACTATAACCCTGATGGATTGTGTGTGCATAGTTTGAGTGCGACCTTGCACTTTTGAAAAGATGTGTGTAGATTATGTGAGAATGGGGCGGCAATTAGTTTCGAAAACGCTAGGTAGTTTATCATAATAAACGAGCACTTGACCGACCTTCGTTTTGAAGCGACATGAGACATGGACGTAAGGTTATAATCAATCAACAGTCTTCAAAACATGGAAATAATATGAATAAATTATCGTGTACTAACTATATTCTTGGTTATCTTTCTCACATGTATTGAGTGCGATCTTGTCATTTTTAGGAACACTTCCTTCCAAAAAAAAACAATCTTGCTAAAGGGTTACTTCCCGTTCTGCAACATGTCTACTTTCCATGATAAAAAGAGAGTAGAGGTCTAGAAATATAACTGCAATTTGTAATGATAACATATTCTGTCATTATCTTATTATCGATTAGGCGTCTATATGAACACTAAACATGTGTTACATCTCAATGTTTTTGATTGAAATCTTTGGATCATTTCGATGCTGAATTTGCTTCTGTACTTTGAATTTCAAAAGCATATATTGGCTTTAAATTAATTTGGTTCAGTTTTGTTTCCTATTTTTTTTACATTTTACTAAGTATTATATATATCCCATATATAAATGTACGTTTTTTTGCCTGCACTACACTCTGGAAGTTGGCCAAGGCTGGCCAGGGACGGAGAATATAGTGGCTTACTTCGCTCGAGTTCGGTTCTGCCCGCTCTAAAATCTCTCGGAGGTTGTCCGATGTTATCGAGAACGGGATATAAAGTGAGTCGACTGGGCAGCTTCGAGCGATTCTGAACATTGTCGGCAAACGAACCGAAGTCGGAGCTGCTCTTTCGAGCGCAAGCTGTGATATACTTCCCCTTATAGATATAATATGATGGCATGGCCTTTATTTTTTTGTTGAATAGTTATTACCGATAGATATATAAGGATGCATTTAAAAAATGCGGAAAATATTTTCTTTAAAAACAACCTTGTTATAAGACATTTAAAAATTCAAAATATTTATTATATGCTAGTATGACCTTTTTGAAAAAACATTGTGATGCAAACCAGTAACTAACTGTTTGCAGAAGCCTCTATAAATGTGTATTTATTGTTACTGTTTTTACCTTCACCTTTAATTTTACAAAATACTTTATATTATGTGAGGCTTTTTTATCTAATTGGCTATTGATGTTACTCACAATGTGCTCAATCTTTATGTTAACTGCTGTCGCCAAAATACTGATATGTTAAAATAAATATATTTTTCCGGAAACATTTCTTCGGCTTTATGTATTTATGTATTTTTTTTTATATATTTCTGTAAGTTGTGAATATTGGTTTGGTAATGATGACGTATATTGTATTGATCATCGCACAATGAAAATAACGCTTTGTCATCTAATTTGATAAACAAATAATTAATACTCCACTCTGCTTTAAAATAATAATTGGCATTCAAAGTCCACTAGTTACTTATTTTTTGCCTTTGATAGTGACACGATGAATATCCATGGGTAATAGAATGATAACGAAATATAACATAAAGCGTTATGCCTACACTACACTCTGGAAATTCGGGATTACTTCGGTCAAGTTCGGTTCTGCCCGCTCTAAAACCTCTCGGAAGTTGTCCGAGGCTACCGAGAACGGGAGGTAAAGTGGGGGTAATTCAGTCGACTTGGTCAGCTTCGAACGCTTCCGAACATTGTCGGCAAACGGACCGAAGTCGGAGCTGCGCTTTCGAGCGCGAGCGGTGAGATATTTCCCCTTTCGCTCTCTCGCGTGTTAAGTGACGAGAGTGAGAGAGTTAATGATATGGTGTTTCGCAAACTGAGATAGAACGAGTAACTCACTTCAATTGCGCGTAGGCGTCCCATGGTCAACATGCATATCGAGCGCTGCATCGTAGTCACGTAGTCAAGTTATAATACCACATGCTTATCGGGGAATTCAACAGACTTACTGACATCTTTGAATATTTTAGGGCACCAAAAGGGATTAATTATATTTTTGATAGTATATTCTTCTAACAGATATCGTTATAATATTTTTTTCATATAAAATTAAATAATTAAAAAATAATTAGTGGTACTTGATTTTGTTAAAAAAAAACGTTTCGAATATCCATATGTATTTTCCTAGATCGGTTTATATAAATGTCACACCATAACGAATTCTTGTTTAGAATCGATGGCGTCAAATTCTAGGATAGTCACAGATGTGGTGTTCGTATTCTGAAGTATCATTTTTATGCCTTATGGCATTTTGCAAAAGCCGACAAAAAATTTTGCGTAAATTGAATATTTACGACCGAAAAGTTTTCACTGATATTGTATTGGTGAGTGCCCACACAAACTTTTATAATTATCAGTAGTGTAATTTTAATAAAATGACAATTTAAAAATTGCAATTATTTGGCACATTTTTCGATCCCGCGCAAATATACGAGCTGTACGTGACAGCAGCCGCCGTGCGGACGTCATTCGCGGCCGCCGTCTGGACGGCATATGAAATTTGTGGCAGTGTGGTCGTTACTTCGGTTCGGACAACTTCCAGAGAGTGTAGTCAAGCATTACATATCAATGTTTTTGATTGAAAGCTTTGGATGATTTCTATGCTGGATTTGTTTCTGTACTTTGAATTTCAAATGCATATATTGGCTTTAAATTAATTTGGTTCAGTTTTGGTAATCAGCAAAATTTGTTTCATGAAATTTGCAGCACCTTGATTTTTTTTCTGTTCTGTTCTTTGACTCTGTTGAACCAAGTATATGAGGTGTATGACATATTAAATGTGAACTTTTAATTGTGAGGTAGTAAAATATTGCCCAAATAAGACGTCTCGTTCACCTGTCGTGAATTTATGTGTCGTTTACCAAAAGTCAAATAATGCAGGTGCTCGAATGAGTAGCAAGTGAATGATCCAAATTATAGTATGAAGTTGCGAAGTGTAGGATATGGGCCGTAGAGTTATCTTTAGGGGTGGGCAGCTATAGTGGCCCAGTGGCCATAACTAATCATATTGCTTCTCGGTAGTAATGAGTTGTTTTACGTCTACTTGTTTTTTTTAATGTGTATTGTCTCAAAAATAGAGAGCTTGGTATATGATGATTTTCAAAGCAATTTCATTTATCATTTTTAATAAGCCACCAAAAAATAGCTCAACTAAAATATGTTTACATTTCAAAATCAATTTTTAATCAATCAATCAAAATCGATTATTTTAGGTTAAAATTTCATATGAGCTCTACTAATTTAAAATTTCTATCGTGTCTGGAAGATCAGAATCTGTGATATTATATAATTATAATTCCTATCATCACATGTAAGGTTTTCCTGTTTTGTTTATATTATATATAACGGAAAGAAATTGTAATATTTAATTAAAATCGAAAAGGCTGTGCATGCATGTATGGGTATAAATAATTATTTAATGATTAACTAAATTCTGCTCATATCTACACATGTAATGAGCGATCTTTGAAACCATAAACTAGCATTCCATCTGTGTTCCAAAAATATATATTATGATATCTATGAGTCACAAAATAATATGTTTATGGTCAAATCAAGGTATAATAAATGATGTTTTCCTGTTATGAAAGTTTATTTTGCTTGTGCGTCGTAATTAGAGAAACTGGTTGCGTACCGAAATCAATATTCGCATTTATAATTTATTGGAATAAACCAATTTTTTATATATAAGTTTAAACTTACTCATTTTAATAAAAAGTATGTACTTTCTATGACGGTTTTACCAAGCATTTATTTTGCTTCACTACTAAAAAAACCGCTTCTTGTACAATAAATTGTTCATTTAAGCAGGTTTTGAGAAAAATTTTTGTTATTAGATTAAATTGTCATTTCTTAATTAAAATAACATACGTTTTTAGTTTGTACATAAATAGTGTTTAATTTGATAGTGGCTCATATAAATGATATACAATAGTAGTAAAAGAGATTTTGAATTTTAAAAAATCAGTAACAGGAATGTACTACCTACCTACGTACTAAAATAGTAAACCTCTACCGTTTGTGTTTTAACATGCACTCAAAGATACATAGAAATAATTGAGATGTTTTCAGTGATAGTCATAAGGAGCTGTATGTTTTAAAATCAATTAATAACCAAGTAAATGTGATATTGAGTGTGCGTATAAAAGGACAGATAATAGGATGACATTTACTTTAAAAAAATATTTTCTTTTTGATATTGTGCTCAACTCTGTAATTATTCTGATTGACTGGCAAATATTCAATTATACAAATAAATATAGTAAAATCGACAATGCTACGTTGATCTATTAGGGAAAATTCATGATTTATTACATTGAAATTCTGCGTACATGCAACGTTACCTCTTATGCAAACTGTACGTGTGTTTTCGAGATTCGAACACCGAGTGAAAACACGGTAATGACATTGAACGATTTCTTACGAGCGACTTGATCGTCGTTCTCGGAGGATAAGTATAATCAGCGATTTCCTTCGTCGACTGTTTAAAAAAATAATTACAATTTCGTCAAAAAAATAAATACTTTCTTATGAATTTAAGTTTAAAGGTCACGATAATTGATATGTGAAAATCGACAGTGAAATCGAGAGTACCGGCTTTTTCTGGTAATTATTATGTTTTCGATATGCGTAAGACTAATTGATGCGTGTACTAATTGCATATGATAAAAAAACAGTTACATTGGTGAATTGGTAATCTCTTAATTGTTATACAACAGCGCGCAATTACGACGAGCGCGTAATAAAACTTTCATCGTTTGCTCGAGTGAGTTATTCAGTTGTTGCCGTTTTGTTTGTTGTATGTCTATTATTTTTTCCACTAGAGATGTGCAAATTACAGCGCAGTTAATTAGGGAAACAAGTGTTGAAATCAAATGTGTATGTATAACGTTTCTGAATTATTTTAAACTATTTGTTAGTAATTGTTTAATCATTTAACTTATTATTTAAGGGTTGAATAAAAGTAATAAATTTATAATAATATTAAGACATAACATAAGAGGCAGTGCAATGAGAAATTTATGTGTATAAATATTTCTGGATTATTTTTACTCTTACCTTGTTCTTCACTGTAGCTTGATTGGTAGATTTTTATATTTACAAACATACCACTCGATTGAAACGTCAGTTATATTCGCAAATTGTAATCTCACGTTTATTGCGTGATTAAGTGCGTTTTGATGCTTCACGGTCGGTTTGCATGCGATATGTCTTGATTAAAATTCAACACTAGTCACAGTTTTTTTGTATATGCAGTTACTCTTAGTTATCTTTTTAATTTAGTTTTATGATAAAAATGTGTTATGGTCTGAATAAAATTTAGAAAGTCATGTCAGAATATATTTGCAAAATATTGAAATGAACTATGTAATATAAAATAACTATCAAATAAAAATTGGCGTTATACAAAGCAGCATTGTAGGACCGACCATGTATTTAAAATACACTTTATATTCCCAGTACAGAGGACTAAGAAGAAATGCTAAGAATTATAGTCAATGAAACCAAATCATCTCAAATACTCGCCACTAAGAGATGAAACTACCCGTAAATTTAAACAACGAAGGAACAAAATTTCATTCCACAAAGTTATTCCACGTCACTGCCACGTCCCAGTTTTAGGAATGCGTAACGAGATTATTTATTATTAAAAATTAGCTAGGAAACCCACTAAAACTACTGCTTAACCGTGGGGTATTATTGAATCAATAATTGATAACTGAGAGTACACTGTATACGTTCGATATCACAAAAAACTTTTTTTATCCACTAATTCACATTATATTATATTAAACACTACGATGGCAGTAAACGGTAGTGTTGTGCACTCCGCGCGTCTAGCGTTACTGGGTTAAATCCGAGCCTTGTGTGTGTATGTGTGTCCGTAACTAACTCGATCGACAATTACAATGAAAGTGTTGGCCGGTTCACGTTCGCTTTTATTTTATTCAATTTTACATTTTCCGCTGGCCATACGGGATGAGCTCTCTGAGAGCGACGAAAGTGGGGAAACGCACGGCGAATAGAGATCCCTACCACGGCCGCCGAGAGTTCTGGACCTCGGCCACTTTAACTTTCGTCTTCTTCTGTGAACTTGAATCTTAAGCACTAGCCATATTTGAGTCCGACGTGGATGTTGCGAACTATGATGCAAGCGTTGTTGTTATTGGTTGTAAATTTCGCCTCGATGCTATATCTGTTTGTAATTTTATGGCGTCGTTTGTGTTAAAAGCGATGCCATTTCGATAAAGCATACCATAATTTAATACGATAATATTATAATTTTATGTGTATTTTAAAGTAATATAACTTAAAACTTAAGTTTAACATGGTTTTACATACACAAAATTTAATTAACACTAGAAACTGCGCGTGCGCGGTATCGCCGTACATGTACGGTGGCTGATCTTTCACTGTTTTGGGGTAATTATATATTTACATATATTACTAAAAAAATAAAAAATATATATGTTTGTGTAACAATCTTTTTGTGACAATGACCATAGTATTGGCTTTATTGGAAAGATAATTTTATGCCATTAGTGTTTAAATATGATTTCGGGCATATTGCGACCGCGTTGCTCGAATAAAGCGCAATTTGGAAGTCCAATTTCCGAACACTTTTTCGAACAGCTGGGGCTGTATATCGGCAATAACGCGGCGAATGTTGGCTTCCAAGTCTAGCGTCACATGATATTAGTCCAATTCACTGGTCCATTACGCGAAATTATGCGCTTATGAATGTTTCTTTGAATTAATTGATTGTGGTGTGCGCTGTGTCATGTTGCGCCGTCTTGTTGAAACCAAAGTTCTTCCACATTAATGCCATTCAATTAAGAAACAAAAAAGTCAGTAATCATGGATCTATAGTACTCAGCATTGACTGTAACGTTCCACCAGCCCATAAAGCACACCAAAAGGTGAATTATTGTGGATGTAACGGTGTCTCAATTATTTTCACTCCAAAAGAGCCTCATTACTGAACAAAATTTTGTATTGAAAATGAGGATCATCCTCAATTACAAATTCTTGAAGATTTCCGATATTTATATAAAAAAAAACCGTTAGTTATTTATTTATTTTATTAATTTATTTAGCTTAATAGCTAATCTTTACATCTAACAAATTTAGTAAACATATATAAAAATATATAAAAAATATATAACAGAAATAAAAAATAAAAATATACAATAATAAAGTCTTTATATTATAATTTATTTCTATATGTACGAAGGTGTTTTTTTATTCCATTTATGAAACCCGTTATATTTTTGCTGTTTCGGATTTCTCTTGGAAGACTATTATATAAATCAAAACCTCCGTACATAATTCCCCTAGCCGTACTCGTTTTCTTATACTTAATTATCTTTAAATTTTCTTTATTTCTAGTATTATATTTATGTACATCTTTATTTCCTATTAAATACTTATTAAAATATTTTGGTAACATATTATTTTCTAACTTATATATAAATACTAAAACATTCATACTCAATATTTCTTGAACATTCAACCATTCTAATCTATCAATCATACTTTTACAATTAGTTAATCTATTTTTATTTAAGATTACTCTCATTGCCCTATTTTGTAATTTTTGCAACATTTGTTTATCTAATTTATTTAACATATTTAATAGTGTTGCACAATAATTAAAATGGGGCAATATTATACTATTGTAAATTATTTTTTTGGATTTTTACTTAATATATTTCTTAATCTAGATAATAAACCTATTTTTCTACTAATTTTTTTTAATATGTAATTACAATGTTCTTTAAAATTTAATTTTGTATCAACAATTACTCCTAAATATTTTATATTATCCACTATTTCTATACTAGAGTTATTTATTACTATTTTGGTACTATTATCTAACACATTTTTATAATTAATAAACATACATTTAGTTTTATTCTCATTTAATTTAAGTACATTATTCTTTAACCATATTTCTAATATACTTAATTCATTATTTAAATTATTTACAATTTCTTTAATGTTATCACCTATGCAATACATTAATGTGTCATCCGCAAATAGATGAATTTTACATTTTTTCACGTTATTAACTATATCATTAATATACAAAACAAATAACAATGGTCCCAATTTAGACCCTTGTGGTACTCTATAAGACACTAATTTCTCTTCAGAATATACATTATTTATTTTAACTTTTTGTTTTCTTTTATATAAGTAATTATTAAACCATCTTAAAACTATATCACTTATACCTATACTCTCCAATTTCTTTAACATTATTTTTCTGTCTATTGTTTCGAAGGCTCTCTTGAAATCCAAGAAAACTGCTCCAATGATTTTGTTTGTATCTTTAGCCAACAGCCAATCATTTATCACTACTTGTAATGCAGTTTCAGTCGAATGCTTTTCTCTGAATCCCGATTGTTGTTCACATATTATGTTTTGAGAAGTAATAAATTCCTTTAATTGTTTGATTACTACTTTTTCTATTATTTTTTCTATACACGGTAGCATGTTGATTGGTCTCATTTCTTCAACTTTTTTACTATTTTTTATTTTAGGTATAGGTACAATAGTAGCAATCTTTAAATTTTCAGGCATTTCTCCTAAGGAGAGTGCTTTATTTATTAAATAATTTAATTTAGTTCCTATTATTTCCCATGTTTCTTTAATTATATTTATATCTAGTTCATCAGTACTAGTTCCTTTTTTAAATTTACATATTATGTTATGAATTTCATCTAATGATACTGATTTAAATTGACTAAATTTTACAATTATTGCTTTATTATTATATTGTACTAAATTACTAATCCTTGGTATTGAATTCACAATTTCTTCTATGCTCTCAATGTAATATGTATTCATTTTTTCTGCTATTATATATGGATCTTGATATATATTTCCATTAATTTCCATTTTTATTATGTCGTTTTGCTGAGTTGGACATATATTCATATATAGACATATATTCTTCATAAAAATAAGATACAAGTATATAGAAAAGTATACTGTATACAACGTTTAGGATGTTGAGTGACGGATAGCTAGGTTCCGAGTATTGTAGTCGAATGTACGTGAATACAAAAAGGGATGTGGATAAAGAAGAACCGTTCACTTTTGAGGTATGCATATAAAAACGAAGAACATATTATTACATTTAATTATAATTAAAAATAAGCACTATGATGCCACTCTCACCCTCTTGGCAACCCTGCTCACATATACAAACATATTTTGGAATATTATAATAGTACTTCTTACACGATCATTCCGTTCTACATATTAAGGATTATATATGATTGTAATAAAGAGTTGCCTCACGTCACATGTCTGGAATCCAGAGTTTAGCCCTCGTCTAATACGATTGAATTCTTCGGGCACAAACACGGCTACTAGGATTTCGAGTGTATATAAACATGATTATACAAACCATACATGGACGTGACTAAAATGTTACACAAATATCGCTTATATATAACTATACAAAATAAATTCCATTGACACTTAAGTTGAATGTTATTGTTTATAACGTCTATATTTTTGTCCTTCATTTCAAAACCCTTATTGTGTTTTTGCTTTCTCTATTGTGTTGACAGTTCTCTGAAAAGATTTAAAATAATAAAGCCGTATGATGCCAAGCAATTGAAGTAAGTGCAACAACTTGTGCGTGTTGTGATGCAATTAAATAATGCAATACCTTCGCATAAAACTTGTTAGACCTATATTAATCATTTAGAAATACTGCTTTTTCTTTAATTAAGTATATTATTACAAAAACTTAAAAATACGAACAATTTTTGTATTTGTTAATTATATTAACGCGCAATACATTTTGTGATGTATAATTCAAAATATCTGACATCACAAATATGTTTTTTGCACAATTTTCTGGGTCTTAATTTATTTGTTGAATTATCTAACTTTAATATTAATAACAGTTTAAAACTTTAATAAGCATAAGTAAAAGCAACTTACGATCATTAACTCGATACGTTATACCACAATTATATTGTATATTTTAATTTATGTTCTAGTAATAAACTACACTCGCAAACATTTTGTTATCACGTAATGTAATCGCGTTAAGATTTATGTTTTGGCTTTTGCTAAATTATTGAGTTGACGTTAGTGTTAATTTATTTGTCTTCGTTTCTCAGATTTGAACTGAAGCTAATTACCGTTACTGGAAGCTTTCCGCTTTAATTATACATTACTAATACGAGGAAACCTGATTGTCAATTTTGCGGTAAGAAAGCAACGCCGTTTAATTTGCAGTATGAAACAAGCGTTTTGTGCAACATTGTTGCTCATGGAAGAAGTGAAAACTGCCATTGAAACGTAAAATCATAATCTCGATAATTCATTTGGAATCTTCTCGTCGTTATATTGGCAATAATACCGGCGACATTAAATTTCACCATTATAGCAATAATGACACTATTCTTTCATTATTTGCATAATTAATGGCAAAAGTGTTTAATGGCTCAATGTGAAGTGTAATATAATGCTACTGCAGTGTGAGTTATTCATGTTAGTCGATTTTTTACGTCAGGCGTAATAAATCAAAATAATTAAAAAATATAAAATTACATTCACTCATCATTTTAATACTTTTTTGTACATAGGCGTACATGTGTATGAATGTACGTACATGCGTTTACTTTTATGATAATGCGTTTTTTACGTACATATTGTTTAGAAACGATTTTCTCGTAGTGCGGTTGCAACATAAATGTCTTAATACTTTTAAATTACGTTGTTTGAATTTTTGTATTGTACCTATGTGATTTTTAAGTATTTCTTAAGGTATTATTTAATTTGTTTGGTTTGTGTTATAGCAACAGTTG